>NC_142646.1:12159713-12466458 GCF_053813885.1 Theobroma cacao
ATCAAACCTTCAACAATACCTAAAAAGATTGACAATCATCAATAAACTCATTAATTCCATAAAATTTGTATTAACATAACTAATCTCTCTCTAAACCTAAAATTGGCTTCTAATCTTCATCCTAATCATAAATTCATAGTTAAAACAAGCTAAATTCATAGCAAGGTTACCTTGGTGAGCTTATGATAATCAAATCAACTAAAACCTAAATAGAGAAAGAAATAAATTTTCAAAGGGGTATTAAAGTTGGAAATAAAACCCATTGAATTTAGAAGTTAGAAAGCTGAAATCTTACCTTTAGAACATTTAGAAACTAGAATCCAAGTTGAAATTCGTGTTTGTTTGGTGAGAAAATATGAAAGAAAGATGAGCGAAAGTTATGAGAAAAGAGAGGTAGAGAAAGGCATGAGAGAGAAGAAAGTAATAAGCAAGCCGGAGGCTGTTGGAAGAACAAAAGCCAGGTGAGTTAATTGGTTTAGTAAAATTATTGTTTTGACTGTATTTTTTGTAAAACATGGTGTAGGTATCGATACTTAAAGCTTAGGATTATTTATTTTCCATACAAAACGCCTTTGCGAGCCATTCTAGGTATCGGGTATTGATACCTTGGGCTTAGGTATTGATATTTATTATATAGAATGCATTCTGGGTGCCAAGTATCAATATTTCATTCATAAGTATCGATACCTTTTTAATAGAAAGTTTTTTTTTTCTTACAAAACACACCCAATTGGCTCTCTTTTCTTTTTTTCTTTCAAATAGAATTTAATAATTTCATAAAATATGGGTTTTCTCAACAATAAATTTAAAACATTTAGGCTGAAAACATTCATCAAAAGCTCACCAAGCTAAATTACCTTTCTATCCTTATACAAAAATTATGAGTGTTTCACTTTCATTAACTCATTCTCGTCATGAGAATCTTGTATGTCCAACACCTATTCTTCGAAATGTTAGATGTACTCCATGAGATATTCTTTTGGTTTTTGATGTTCTTTTCCCAAATCAATAAAAGTAACCTTTTCTTGGGTAGAGAAAAACTTTTCCCTAAAAGTCTTGCACATTTGATTACAAGATTCTACAAAACCAAATGCGAGATTCATGTACTAAGCATAGGCTTTTTCCATGACAAACGTAAAGAACTCTTTTAACTCAAGTCATCATTTAATCTTGCTACTCCAAGGGTCTTTACAAACTTCATGACATGTTCTCCAGTATCCTTAATTTTGCCATTGAATTATTGAAACTTAAGGTCGATATAGTCCTTAGGATACGACTTTGCAACTACAATGGTGGGATAAGGTAACTTTAGGTTAAATTTTAAAAAGTTGAGGCTTTTTTTCTTTTGGTCAAGTAGCTTTCAGAGCTTTTTCATCAAGACAAATCCTTGAATGGTGCTTGATAGAATTGATGTAGCAAATAGAGTTATTAACAACGGAGGGATTGGTTGTATTAGTATTTTCAACAACCAATGCATCAATTATGCTCTTTCCATTTCCTCCATTATCATTCATGTTGTTAGTTCTGTTGGTTTCGTTTTCATTACTGTTAAGTCACATAAGTTGAGATTGAGAGGTTGTGATGATAAAAGAAACAAGTTGGAAGTTTGTCTCCATCATTTGTTTGTTGTTATCTACCAACAATTACATCCTCACTTGGGAAGTCTATAGCATTTTAATGAGGTCTTGGACAAAAGTGGGAAAAAACGTGTCTTAGTTTTTTAGAAAACTTTCCATATTTTCTAGTAATGCAATGTTTTAGTGATTTTTACTTAATGCAATCACTTTTCTTTATTAAAGTTGCCAAAATGTAGAGGAGTTCCTTTGTGATAAGGAAAAAGTTAGTTTTACAATTAAGTAAAGCAGTTCTTTTGTGTTAAAGGTAACAGAGAGGAAGATTTGAGCAACCCCTAAAGTAACAAGTGTCATGGAAAGTGATGATAGGTAAGGGTAGAATATAGGAAAATAAAAGAGCAAGGTAGAGAATAAAATGGAAATAATTAAGTAAAAGAGAGAGTATTTTGGAAGGGCTTAGAAAGAGTTTCAGAAAGATATCTTAGAAAGCAAGTATGTTGAATCTCTCTATTAACCTTAATGAAATTTCAAGTCTCTTATATATACCAAGCAGAAACGGTCGCTTAGAAATAGTTATCAAGAAAAGTGTTTATTGGATATCATGGGAAGCTTCGATTGGGAAAACCACGTTCATTATGGAATAGCACATCTAGTATGAAAACATTAATCATGAGAAGAACACGTTCCACATGGAAAGAATACAATAGCCCATTATGTATTTTTGGAAAACATCCTTTATGGAAAAAACACTTTAGCTAACTATGTATATTAGGGTTAGTGGATGAATACTTAAGTGTAATGGCATAATGGATCTCAATGACACAAAGCATTTTGTCATGTGTTCCTTTTTTTTTTTTTACTAGCTAGAGAATGATACTAAATCAAAGCCATAGAAGGCAATTACAAAAGGGAACTAAAAGTGGTAATTCCGAGAAGAAAAACTTACCAAAAGAAAAAAGAAAAATTCCAAACACCAAAGAAAGAAATAACATGCTAGCACCATTTAACACAATAAAGCCAACCAACAGAATTATACCACAAAGCTAAAAAGAACACTCAATGTGGTCAAAGTGAAGAAGGGACGACAAAGAACCATTATCTCAACAAGCTTAATTTTTAGCAAAGGAGTGTAACGACACATCAACAAAACAAATTTGAGAAATGATCAAACCTGATAACCCTAACTTTGGCAAGTCCATTGATTAAGTCATTGGCCTCTCTATTGATGTGTTTAAATGTTAACTCCCTGAATGTTGCCTTACAAGTTTGAATGCAATTGGAAAGATTCGTCATATGCCAAGAGACAGTGGTGTAGTCAAGTGCTTAGGAAATGACATTTTTAAAAATCGTTGCTCAATCAAAAGGGTACAGATAGCCCAAAGTGGTGAAAGAAAGAAAGATAAAAGAGAAAACCCCTTTGATAAAACCATTGTGGTCTCTAATAGCACCACCAATTCTTGCAAGGCTAGGTTTTCTATCCATATTGAGTTTGAAAAAGCCAAGAAATGGCTTCGTCCACTTAGTGATAAGTTTGGCTTTACATTTCCTATTCTTAAAATTGATTCTACTAGGTTCATACAGGAAATGGGAAGCAAGTTTGTGATTGAGAGGCCATTTGCCTATACACCAATGAGCCAACCTAACTAAAACGACGTCTTGGAGCTGACTCACATGAAGATGTTTACCTTGAAAAATAATTTTGTTCCCACAAAGCCACATAGACCAAAAAGTAGAGAAAAATAGCATGTACCAAATCTCAAGAGACCTTGTCAAAGGCTTGCTTTTCTACCAAAAAGGGAAGGAAAAGGTAGCTTCACATGGGTGGACCCAACATAGTACCTAAAGGCTAAACCTATGCATTTGAATATTCCAAGTGACTGAACATGTGATAAAGAGGTGGAAAAGGTCTTAAGTTCATTGTTGCACGTTGTGCATAGAGCAGCATTAACATTGATCATGCTCCTTTTAAAGAGTTCATGTTTTACTACAATTTTTCCAAAAAGAACATACCAAGTTAAGACTTTAACTTTTGGGAGGGCCAAGACTTTTCCAAAGTTACTTCCTATGATTTTGAAAGACCCATATGTCCGTTTGGTAAAGGCTAATAAAAGATGAAGATGTGCAATCACCACTAGTGGACTTTTTCCATATGGCTTTATTGGGGTCAGAATGCTGAGGTTGGATCGATGTGATGAGGTCTAAGAAATTAGACTATTGCTCAAGCTCCTAGCTAAATGGATTACACTAAGGGAGAATGGACCACTTCTAAAGATTTCCTTCACATAAACTATAATCAGCAACCATTCCTATTTTGTTGAAAGCAAAGGCAAAAATCTTTGAGAACATGAGTTAAAGAGATTGATATCCTAACTAAGGGTCGATCCAAAAGCATAATCAATCGTAAGAGGGTGAGAAATATTTCTTCAAAGGGTAGACGCCTTGCGAGATGGCATAATAAGGAAGAGAATTCTAGGGTCAGGTTCACACTTTGTAAAGATAACATTTCTCTAAAGGTTGTAGGCTCATTGGCATAACGCCATAACCATTATTAAGCAAAGCCTAATTTTTCAGACCCAAATTAGTAATACCAAGACCCCCATAACATTTAAGCCTTGTCACCGAGGATCATTGAACATAATGAATTTTCTTTTTATCATCACAGCCCGTCCAAAGGAAATCTCTTTGAATTTTTTTTTAATTTGTTTTTGACACCTACTAGCATTTTAAGAATGGATAAATAGAAGAGTGGAAAGTTCTCAAGGATTAACGTGATGAAAGTGAGTCTACCGCCCGTGGAGAAATGACACCCCTTCAAATTTCCAATCTAGAATGTTAGCACTCAATGATGGGCTTCCATAAAGACAATGAGTTACCTACTGCTTTAAAGAGGAGGCCAAGGTAATTGGTTGGCAGATTGTCAGTATTGCATCCTAAGGAAAAGGCCCAAAGTTGGAGATACTATTGAGGGACATTAATACCAATAAGACTACTATTGGAAAAGTTTATTTTAAGCCTCAAGATAGCTTGAAAGCTCTTGAGCATTCTACTAATGTTTTTAAGTGAGTCATTTCTGGGTTTATAGAAAATGAGCATGTTGTCCAAAAATTACAAATAGGAGATAGGAGTAAAGCTTATTTGGATAGTCAAATCCTCAAACAGATCACATGTGACAGCCTTGTTGCACATAATGGTAAGAGACTCTACCACAATGTTGAAAAGCATGGGGGAGAAACAGCAGCCCTATCGTCAAACTAAACTAAAGAGTAAGGGAGCCATTAATAAAGACTAAAATAGAAATAGTGGAAATGCATTGATGGATCCACAAACACCACCAATCGCCAAAGCCCATGAGTTTCATGATGAAACATAGGTAGTCCCAATCAACACAGTGGAAGGCTTTCTCAAAGTCAACCTTGAAGAGAATACCACTTTGCTGCCTTTTCTTAATTGAATTGATTATCTAATTCACGAAGAGGAAACCATCAAGGATCTATTTCCCTTTAATAAAGGCAAATAGTGATTTCCCAATGATGGAGCCCATGACTGAATTAAGCCTGTTGGATAAAACTTTGGCAAGAATTTTGTAAACAGTGCTACTAAGCTGATGGGCCAAAACTGGGAAAGTGAGTTGGCTCATTGAGTCTTTGGGACTAACGTGATGAAGGATGAGTTTATGTTCCTGTTAAAGACACCGTTAGTGTAAAAGTGATCAAAGAAGTCAAGGATGCTACATTTGATTGAAGTCTAGAACTTTTTATAGAAATCGATGTTGAATTCATCAAGGTCGGGGGCTTTGTTCCCATTGCAAGCTTGAATGGCACTCCATATCTCCTCCTGTGAAAGGGAGTTCCAATTCTGATTCTTGAGTGGCACTGATTTATTGAAAAAGGTAGTCCAAAGATTGAAGCTTCAATGTAGGGCCTTTTGCATAGAGATTCTTGAAGTGGTTCATAACTTCCATTTGGATGTCTTTAAGGTTATCTAGATTAGAACTATTAGCAGAAATTTGGCAAATAAGGTTTTTTCTTTTACCATTAGAGGTTGTCAAGTGAAAGAATTTGGTGTTTTGGTCCCCTAACTGAGCCTATTTGACCCTAGATTTTTGGAACCAAGCTCATTCTTCCCTTTTGTAAACTTCCCATAAGTTTGACCAAAAGGTCGTGAGAGTCTTTTTCAAACATAAAAAGAGGTCTAGTTTTAGACACTTTCACATTGTCATCGATTTTATGCTCTAAAAGACTAATTTGACTATGTCTTGGTTGTGGTGGTCAGTCTACCAATTTTTAGCAATGAATTTCAGAGCTTTAAGTTGATCAAAAAACCCTATTTTGATGTTGCTACTATGAGTGATGTTTGACCAAGCATTTTTAACAAGAGATGTAAACTCTTTGTCATCGGATTAGTATGAAAAAAGTCTGAAAGGTTTGGGACCCCATGATTCATTATCATTTTCAAGGCTAATTGGGTTATGATCAAAAAGAGATCTTGGATGGCACTTCTAAATGATTGAAAGGTAAAGGATAAAGAGCTCACTGTTAACAAGGAATCTATCCAATCTATAAATGATGATATCTCTATTGTCGGGCCATGTGAAAAAGCCAACCACCATTAAAAGATCCATGTGGTGCATATCATTGATGAAAGTGGCGAAGGAACTCATGCCTTGCAAATCAAGATTTCCATTAGACTTTTCCTCTAGGGTTTTGATAATGTTGAAGTTACCAACACCAGGGAAATGGGAGTTATTTTTCAAACTAACCAACTCAGTCTATAAAAACTCACACGCAGCAAAATCATTAAGCCTATAAATATTAACAAAGGTGCACTGGATGTTAAGAGGGATAATTAAGCCATAAAAAATAATGTACCTTTATGACACCATAGAGTTATCCAATTTAAAAAAGTTATCTATCCACATACAAATTAATCCTCTATCTATTTCAATAGACGGTGACCAACTACTATTATAACTACTATTTTTCCAAAAAGACCTGAGGAATTTGTAATTAACATCCTGATTTTTAGTTTCCTGTAAGGAAACTATTTTAGGTTTGAGGCTTGAGATTAACTGTTGAAGTGCCCACCTTTTGACTAGTCTACCTAGCCCTTTAATGTTCCATGAGAAGATACAAACCATTGGAGACATGAAGAAAGAATACAAAAACAAAAAAAGCTTATTTCCCTGCTCCACCCCACAGTTCAATGCTTTGGCTCCCTTCTCAATTTTTGCCAAAGTGACAATGGCATCCTATTTGTTAGCTTCAAAGCCCTTCCATTTTGAGAGTAGACTTGCCATTTTTGTGCAACTTTCTCAACATTAATTTGGCTTCTGCCTCTTACTTCATTTTCTAGAATAGAGGTTGCCAAATCTAAAGTAAGGAATTCTATGCTCATTACATCACCAATTAGGTTTGTAAAGGTTTTCCTTTTTCATTTGTTCTTGCTTTCTTTTTCCCACTTTAACTTGATTCCTTGACTTTAGCCTAGCATTTTTATTTACTAATGGTGGCTTCATTAGTTTAAAGGTTTTTTCGTGTTAAAGGATGGCTTTTTCTTCCCTTAGATTTTCAATTTTGTTTTGGACTTTAAAGGTGCTAGTTCAATGGACGATGAATGGGTGGGGGTTGGTTGCTTGATCTAATGAGAAGAAAGATTGGGTTTCTCTTTTTGACAAGGTGTGATTTAGTTTTTTATAATGTAGGGCTTAGAGAAATTTTGGGATAAATGATGTGCTCGATTGTGATGGTTTTGTTTAATTTTGGGTGGGGGTTGACTTTTGTTGATTTTGGATTATGGTTGGTGTGGCCTTGAAGATTGGCTATGGGTATTACTAAATGAGTGGTTTCGGCTTAAGGTATTGATTGTGTGGTTTAGGTTTGAGAGTTTTGGGTTATTGGGTTGAGAAGTGTTTTGTTTCTTTAGGCTTTTTTTGGTTCGGGCATAGGATGGTGATGAGGGGAAGAGTTTCAAGTTTGGAGCCTTGTGGTTTTAGTTGAATGGCCTTAGAAGCTGGGTAAATGGCTCCTATTAGGGTTTAGGCTTGGTTCACTACTCGATGTTGACTGACAGAGGTTGAACCATTTATTGGATTGGTTAGGATTTTTTATTTGACTACTCGAAGAAGACACAAGGCCTAGTGATGGGTGGTTTGGTTGGTGGCGAGGTGGTATAATACGGACAATCATGGCTATAGGGAGGGTGGGGAATACCCAAAACCAATTCAATGGTTAGAACCAGCAAGCAATTTTTCCCATTAATCATGCAAACTACTAATAAGGGAATAATGGTATTTTTCTTTACATGGAAGAAAAATCTAGCCACGCCAAGCCTTTTTCTCCTTGTAGTATTGTTGTCTGTCGAAATGAAAGATCCCTAGATCTCTCATATTTCTTTGAAGATGGCATCTAACCATAGACTTAAAGGTAGGCTCTCTATTCTTAACGATAAAAATCGTTCTTCAACTATTAAGTGTTCCTCCCATTGAACCACTTTTTTGGACCATAAGTCAAGCCAAATTTTATAATTTCTTATGCATACTTCAAAATCCTCAAGTAAGCAAAATGTGATAAGGACTGTATTTCCTCCCACCCTTCAAAGGCAAGGATCTCTTAGAGTATGCAATGGTCCACATAATGGATTAAGGTGCCTAAAGCACTCCTCTTATGTAAAACCCGACCCTATAAACACATGTCATGACATACATGCACTGAGTAGCATGTTATTATGCTAGGAAAGTCCTAAGAATGACGAAACTCGGTATTGTACCTAACGGTACACTTGAGTTGATTTAACATCGAACTAGTTCAAATAGGAATCTTAGGATGAAATTTAATATTTTACAGTCCAAGAGTGACTAAAAATGATTGTTCGGAGTTCGAGGGTTCATTTGGAGAAAAATTGAAAATTTTGATGTTTAGGGGCAAAATCGTCATTTTGCCACCTAAGATAATAATTTGATAATGGAGTGAAATTTTGACCAGGATTAACTATTTGGAGTATAATTTAATGATAGGAAGTGAAAATTTTCAATTTCGGCAATTTTCGAAACATAGGGGCAAAACGGTAATTTTATCGTCCCGAGGTAAAAACAGTAATTTTCACCACCCAAAACTTGTCAAAATTATAGGATTTATTTATTTTTGGTATGAATAACTATGGTATTTCAAGTGGTGAAAAATAGAAGTTTAATGAGTGAAATTTTAAAAACGGGCTAATAGGAAAGTGACACATGGCACTTTTTAATGATTTAATATTATTTTAATGAAAAGTCAGCCCATTTAAACCCCATATTAAGTGATGGCTGGCCATAAGGAGAGACCAAGAGAGAAAAGGAAGAAAAGAGAAAAACCAAAGGAAAACTAGAAAATTCAAAGGGGAAATCGCGTTTTTCATCCGTTTACGCGTCTAACGGTAAGATTTTTCAACTTTAGCTTGATTTCTACCTTTCCTATGCCTTTATTTCCATTTAGCATGCTTGAGGAGAGAGATCAAAAAGTGAAACCAAGGGCTGGCCGAATTTCAAGGGGAGAGATTTTGAATTTTTTAGGTTTTGATTTTTAGTTAAATTGATAGTTTTAGTTAGTTAAATGTGTATAGAAATCAAATTGGGCAAGAAAGCATGAAATTTTCACAATACCCACCCTTGGCCGAATCTTCAATGATGTACAATGATGAAGAAATGATTTTTATTCTAAGAGAAATGAAGAGAAAATGATGAAAAATGGTTAAATGTGATAGAAAAACAAAGTGAAAAATTTACCTAGTTAATGTCCCATTTTTGGCCAAATTTTCCAAGGAGAAAAGTGAGCTGATTTTGGTGATTTTAGAAGGTTATTGGCTGATATTTAATGGTTAGAAATGTTGGCGAGAAAATGGGACAATTTAGAGCTAAAATGGAGCGCGTTAGCAATTTAACGGGTAAAGTGCCAAAAATAGGTTAATACCGTATTTAAGCCGTTTTAGGCTATTGCATTTTATACCATGCATTAGTATAGGATTTAAGTCAAATATATAGTGATTTAGCATCAATGTGGTAAATTGTGAAATTTTTGCAATGTGTTTAGGAGGAGAGCCTTCCAGTAAAGGGAAAGAAGTCATACCCGACGAACAGTGATCGAGGCACCTAGAAAGCAATTAGTTTTTACAAACGGTGAGTAAACCTATTATTATTGTAAATTATCTAGAGTTTATTTTTAAATGCTCTTCATGGATTTTATGAAACGAAAATGAGATTAAAATGAGATTTTTGATGTTTTAGAAATAAATGTGACAAATAAAATTATATTGTGTTTATTATGAAATTGAGTAATTGGAGGCTGCCAATTATTTTGAAATATATATTTTCCTATGAATGGCTTATGATATATGAGTATATGTGGCTATATGTTATAATTGCATGGGAATTTATGTAAGTTGTCTTTTACTACGCAGGCTGGGTAAATAAATAAAAGCCACGTTATACTATCAAAATTTTATTAAAATTGGTGGGTTTAGTCACTACAGTGACGGGTTTCCGTGGATTGCCTATTAGAGGGGCACGGTAAACCCAGTTATATAGTTACTCCGGTTGTAGAGGCGAGGAGGGTAACTCCCGGGGTAGTGTTAGAGCTCACTTCACGTCGAACCCCCATGCGAATGTGTAACTCGGCCAACGCCAAGGAACTGCTTGTTTTCAAAACTAACATGTGTTTAACATGTAAATATCTTAACAACCTTGACGGACTCGGTTAGATGCCTCGGCCAAGGTATCCCCGAGGATTAGTTTTGGCTTGAGCCTTGTTTTTAATAAAAATCAGAAGCCTTAACAACTGTTTTGGTAAATTACAAATTTTTTATGGTTTAAGAAATAAATTGAAAACCTTATGAAATGGTTTGTAATTTGTTGTTTAAACTTGCCTCCATGTTACTCGCCTTTAGATATTTATGATAATGTCTATTTACTCATTGGGATTGTGAAATCTCACCAACCTCCTTTCCAAATATTTCAGGCTTGTGGTAGCTTGTAGATACCCGATTTTGTCGAGGATTCCAATTGACCCCTTTATCACAAAGACAGTAGGTTACTATCACCAACACTTGGTGTATTTATGGGCCACTTGTCATTGTAATTATTATTGTACATTATAACTTTGTAAATTATTGTATGTATAAATTTATTTTACTTCTAAGTTACAAAAGATTACTTACACGTGTTTCTATAAATATTGTTTTATATAAAAATGCTATATTTTTGTCTTTTGATTTACTTGAGCCGAAAACGACTGAAAATTATTTAAAACTGATATGTAAGCCTTACGAGGTTCCGATTGGTATTTCGGGTAATGAGTATCAATCGGGACGTCGCGGCTGTTGTCATGGGCCCGAGGGAGGTTCCGGGTTGTGACATCTTAAGCCAACCTTGGTCATTTGGGGTGGCTTCAATGACATGCTGGTTCTGTTGATGATGGGATTTTGTTCCACAGGTTGTTGGTAATGGGTTTGGCTTATTATTGAGGGTTACTAGTAATGGGTTTGGCTTATTATTGAGGACTTCCTTGTAGGTCCTACCATCCCTGGGAGAAGTTGGGACGGGTTTGAAACGTGGTTGGCTTGTGGGTCATGAAAGGGAATATTGCTTACTTGGCAGTTTGCCTTCTATGGTCCCAACCATATATGGCTTTCTTAACAGAGATGGGGTGGCCATCAAAGATAATGCCATTTGCATGCATAATGGCGTAATCCATCTCCTTAAAATCTTTGTAATGAACAAAGGCAGAGGTGGTTGGGGAGCTTCCATGCGGTTGATATGAGATGAACATGTCTTTGATTTGGCCGTAGTAGGTGAATGCTTTGCACAGGGCAATTTTAGTGACCTTTTGTCTTAGGTTTCCTATGTGTATAGTGAAAAGGGTGGATGTAATACCTCGTACTTTGATATGGTGACTAATAAAGCTTATCGGATGCCAATTGAGGTTAATTATAATGTTTAAAAATGATGGAAGACAAAAGGAATAGTTTGGGATAAAATATTTTGCACGGAGGAAATAATAATATTTTTATCGGAGAAGAATTTTTGAGAAAAAAAAATGATTTGAAAGTCAATTGAGGCATAATAAGGTATTTTGGGTACCAAGGAGACAAGAGGAAATTTTTGGAATAAAATAATATTTTATTAATAAAATAATATTAAAATATTAATATTTTATTCAGTATCACAATTTTTCATGAAGAAGGAGTATATGGTCAATCTAAATGGGGGAAAAGAAGAATGAGAAAATTTTTGGAGAAAAATGACGTTAATGGGGTTTGTGTGTCTTTATTAAATAAAGATAGCGAGGGTAAATAAATATTTTAAATATTATCAGGACACCGTGTTGGAGTACAAACTTTATACTTCGTTTGTACATGTATAGAAGAAGATAATAGAAGAAAATTGGAGTTAAATGAAGGTTGGGAGGACCAAATTAAAAAGGAAAGAAACTTGGAGGGCACAACGATAATTTTGCACAAAGTATCTTTATAAGCCAAAACTGTCCTTATCTCCTCCAACAAGATATTTTCTTCTTCTTCTTGAAGCTTCCAACGCCATTTTCATGTCAAGTTCATGAAAATCAAAATTTTTCATGTGATGTTCCTTGTTTTTTCTCATTTCCTTTCTTTTCTTACTTCTTCCTTCTCCAAACTTCTTGCGCACTAAACCTGTAGCTTTTAACCCCAATTTCCAGCACATCTAAACCCTAGGAGAAGAAGAAAAAAAAAAGAAAAAGGAAGAAAAAGCTTGATTTTGTAATTCAAGCAAGCTAAGGTAAGGATTTTGTGTTTTAAGTTCATGGTTGGTTAAATCCTTGGAAAAATAATGAGTGAATCATTTTGTGGCAGCTATGGTGGCCATGGGTGTGAGGGAATTATGAATTTTGTTGGGTGAAATCCAAGCTAAAACCAAGTGGTAAGCTTCATGTTATAATTTGAATCCTACGATTGGTTTACTATGGTGAGAATGATTATGTGCAATATGTAGTATTATTGTGGTGTCATGGGTATGGTTGGAAGGCAATTATATTAATTGGAAAATAATTAGGTAGATTTGAAATGACTGTGGTTGCCGTAAATATAGTTAATGTTGTGGAAATATAAGATGGATTTGGGCGAAAGTTATTTAGAAAGGTTGAAGTAGGTACGTGACATCATAAATAAGTTACCGGTGATATAATCTAAGGAATTACGTAAGCAACGGATATAAGAAATTTTAGTAAAATATATTAAGATGTGAGTTAATTGAAGATGGTTCATGATAGGATGAAAAATATAAATTTGAGTAAGGATTAATTGATTGAAGTGCTGCCCGTATATGTATGTAATTAAATATATTGAGTTTGTATTATTGTTAGGAAGTGCAAAGGTAAGATTAGAGTATTGTGGTGGCATGCCAAAGTAAATAACGAGCGACCGGCCAGTGAAAATAGTTAGAGACACCTCCGAACAAATAGCGACTTAATATCTCGTTATTGCCAAGTGAGTGAACTTGCATTAAAATATTTTGGGATATACACATTTATGTTTGATTGAATCCCCTAAAACATTTTATTGGTTTTTCTTCAAAAACTCACGCGGGAACAAGCCTTCATGAAATGTTTTTATGTTATAAAATGGATAGTGTGATGAATCCATGTGTTTCTGTATAATATTGATATATATATATATATATATATATATATACTATGTCATAAATGGTACATTGTGTGACAAAATGCAACCGTGCATGTGCGGGGTGAGTGTGCACTTGCCGGTGATGACGGTGGTGAGGGAAATGGATGGTGATATTGCCCGTGTGCACGATGTAGGGGGATGCACACGATGGCATTAGCTGTGCACGATGTGGGGAGATGCACACGATGATGATATCCCTTGTGCACGATGTGGGGGGATGCATAAAGCAATGATATTGCTTGTGCACGATATGGGGGGATGCACACTGTAAAATCCGACCCTATAAATACATGTCATAACATACATGCACTGAGTAGCATGTTATTATGCTAGGAAAGTCCCTAAGAATAGACGAAACCCGGTATTGTACCTAACGGTACACTTGAATTGATTTAACCTCGAACCAGTTCAAATAGGAATCGTAGGATGAAATTTAACATTTTATAGTCAAGGAATGACTAAAATGATTGTTCGGAGTTCGAGGGTTCATTTGGGGAAAAATTGAAAATTTTAAAGTTCAGGGGTAAAATCGTCATTTTGCCACCTAAGATAATAATTTGATAATGGAGTGAAATTTTTGACCAAGATTAACTATTTGGAGTATAATTTAATGATAGGAAGTGAAAAAGTTTAATTCTGGTATTTTTGGAGTGTAAGGGCAAAATCGTCATTTTACCACCCGCGAACAAAATTTGACATTTTGAGAGAATTTAGATCAAATTTGACAAATTGGAGAATGGTATGAGTATAAGGGATGAAAAATATGTCTATGGGCAATTTATCAATTTTTGGGGTAAAAATGTAATTTTTGACTTTTACGGGGGCAAAAGTGTAAATTTCAAAAATTACTCCACCGAGACTTTGGATAAGTCTCAGAATTTTATTTAAGCTATGGATATGTGGGACAAATGTACGGTGAAAATTTGGAAACAAATGGATGAAATTTTAAAAATAGACCAATGGGAAAGTGACACGTGGCCTTTTTTAATGATATAATATTATTTTAATGAAAACTCAGCCCATTTAAACCCCATTTTAAGTGCTGGCCGGCCATAAGGGAGAACAAGAGAGAAAATAGAGAAGAAAGGAAGAAAAAAAGAAAAACCAAAGAGAAACAAGAAAATTCAAAGGGGAATTCGCGTTTTTCGCCCGTTTACTCGTCTAACGGTAAGATTTTTTGACTTTAGCTTGATTTCTACCTTTCCTATGCCTTTGTTTCCATCTAGCATGCTTGAGGAGAGAGATCTAAAAGTGACATCAAGGGCTGGACGAATTTCAAGGGGGGAGAAATTGAAATTTTTAGGTTTTGATTTTTAGTTAAATTGATAGTTTTAGTTAGTTAAATGTGTTTAGAAATTAAATTGGGCAAGAAAGCATTAAATTTTCACAATACCCACCCTTGGCTGAATCTGCAATGAGGTACAATGATGATAATCTGATTTTTATTCTAAGAAAAATGAAGAGAAAATGATGAAAAATGGTTAAATGTGATAGAAAAATGAAGTGAAAAATTTACCGAGTTAATGTCCCATTTTTGGCCGAATTTTCCAAGGAGGAAAGTGAACTGATTTTGGTGATTTTAGAAGTTTATTGGCTGATATTTAATGGTTAGAAATGTTGGAGAGAGAATGGGACGATTTAAAGCTAAAATGGAGCGCGTTAGCAATTTATCGGGTAAAGTGCCAAAAATAGGTTAATACCGCGTTTAAGTCGTTTTTGGCTATTTCATTTCATACCATTATAGGATTTAAGTCAAATATATAGTGATTTAGCATTAATGTGATGAATTGAGTAAATTTTTGCAATGTGTCTAGGAGGAGAGCCTTCTGGTAAAGGCAAAGAAATCGTACTCGAAGAGTAGTTATCGGGGCACCTAAAAAGCAATTAGTTTGTACAAACGGTGAGTAAACCTATTATTATTGTGAAATATCTAGAGTTTATTTTTAAATGCTCTTTATGTATTTTATGAAATGAAAACGAGATTAAAATGAGATTTTTGATGTCTTACAAATAAATGTGACAAATAAAGATATATTGGGTTGATTATGAAATTGAGTAATTGGAGGCTGTTAACTATCTTGAAAATTATATATTTTCCTATGAATGGCTTATGAGATATAAGTATATGTGGCTATATTTTGTAAGTGCATTGGGAAATTTATGTAAGCTGTTTTTACTATGCGGGCTGGATAAATAAATAAAAGCCACGTTATACTGTCAAAATTTTATTAAATTTGGTGGGTTAGTCACTGCAGTGACGGGTTTTCGTGGACTGCCTATTAGAGGAGCACAGTAAACCCGGTTATATAGTTACTCCGGTTGTAGTGGCGAAGAGGGTAACTCTTGGGGTAGTATTAGAGCTCACTTTACGTCGAACCCCCACGTGAATGTGTAACTCGGCCAACGCCAAGGAACGACTTGTTTTAAAAATAAAAATGTGTTTCACATGTAAATGTTATAACAACCTTGGCGGACTTGGTTAGATGCCTCGGTCAAGGTATCCCCGATGATTAGTTTTGGCTTGAGCCTTGTTTTTAATAAAAGACATATGCCTTAACAACTGTTTTGGTAAATTACAAATATTTTATGGTTTAAGAAATAAATTGAAAACATTATGAAATGGTTTGTGATTTGTTGTTTAAACTTGCCTCCCTGTTACTCGCCTTTAGATATTGATGATAATGTCTGTTTACTCATTGGGATTGCAAAATCTCACCCACCTCCTTTCCAAACATTTCAAGTCTATGGTAGCTTGTAAATACACTATTTTGTCGAGGAATCCAGTTGACATCTCTACCACACAGACAATAAGTTTCTAGCACCAACACTGGGTGTATTTTGGGCCACTTGTCATTGTAACCATTATTGTACATTATAACTTTGTAAATTTTTGTATGTGTGAATTTATTTTACTTACACGTTACAATAGATTTCTTACACGTGTTTCTATAAATATTGTTTTATATAAAAAAATACTATATTTTAATCAATATTTTGAATAGTGATATTTATCTATGAATCCTTTTAAAATATTTTTGTCTTTTGATTTACTTGAGCAGGAAACTATTGGAAATTGTTTAAAATGGAATGTTTAAATACGATTGCTCACAGAAAAGGCAAGAAACTGATATGTAAGCCTTGCGGGGTTCTGATTGGCATTTCGGGTAATGAGTGTCAATTGAGACGTCGCGGCGGTTGTCATGGGCCCGAGGGAGGCTCCGGGTCGTGACAATTTAGTTGGCATCAGAGCTTTTGATTTAAAAGCTTATGGTTTTGAAAGAAGTTTTTGATTTTTAAAGTTTTGGGATTTAAAGTTATTTTTTTAAAAATAATTTACAATGTCAGTGTGGCCTAGTTAAGATTAGTTAGTTGCATGTAGTTGCATATAGAGTCTTAAGAAGTCTAAACCAATTCCATTCTTTTTGTAGATCATTATGCCTCCTGGACGTGAGCTACCACCTATTACTAAATCTACCGGTAGGGGAAGAGGTCGCCCCAGACAAAGTCGGTCGGATTCCCTAGAAGAGGAGTCGGCTGCGTCTTCATTTAGAGCAGTTCCTACTGTTGAGTTTACGGACATTCTTGTACCTCTTCCACTACCTATTACTACTCCTGGTGTACCTGTCATGACACCCGAGGCAGCTCAAGCATTAGCGACTTTTCTCGCTGCTCTTATGAGTCAGGCTCAGGCTGGTCCAATTCCACCTACTGTTTTCCCTGTAACAGTCCCAGTACCACCACCTCCTATTCCACCCCAAACACCAGATGTCTCCATTTATAAGAAATTGAAGGAAGCTAGATAGTTGGGTTGCGTCT
Organism: Theobroma cacao; assembly: GCF_053813885.1. Lineage (NCBI taxonomy): Eukaryota > Viridiplantae > Streptophyta > Magnoliopsida > Malvales > Malvaceae > Theobroma > Theobroma cacao. The sequence continues at coordinate 12,176,789 of NC_142646.1, forward strand.
CGTTTATTGGTGAGTTGGATGCGACCGTAGCTAAGGATTGGGTTAATCAAGTTTCGGAGACTCTTTCTGATATGAGATTAGATGACGATATGAAGCTAATGGTGGCTACTAGATTACAAGAGAAGAGGGCTCGTACTTGGTGGAATTCGGTGAAGTCTCGTTCCACTACTCCTCAGACATGGTCTGACTTCCTCAAAGAATTTGATGGTCAGTATTTTACTTACTTTCATCAGAAAGAAAAGAAAAGAGAATTTCTGAGCTTGAAACAAGGAAATCTAACTGTAGAGGAGTACGAGACTCGTTTTAACGAGTTGATGTTATATGTGTCGGATCTGGTGAAATCTGAGCAGGATCAGGTAAATTATTTCTAGGAAGGGCTCCGTAATGAGATCAGGAAACGAATGACAGTGACTGGTAGGGAGCCACATAAGGAAGTTGTGCAGATGGCTTTACGGGCTGAGAAGCTCGCCACTGAGAGCAGACGGATCCGAGCTGAGTTCACAAAGAGAAGGAATCTGCCTACGTTCCCAAGTCAGTCTTCAAAAAGAGGCAAAGATTCGACATCTATTGCAGGAAGTACTACCTCAGCGTCTGTGGCATCCACTAGACCTCCATCTCAGTAGTCACAGCCGAGATCTTTTAGATTTGATCGGCCAGTGATGAGTAGTCAGGGGAGGACTTCAGGAAGATTAGACAGATGCCATAATTGCGGAAGATTTCATGTTGGGTCATGTAGACAGCCTGTAAAGTGTTTTCAATGCGGCCAACAGAGACATATCAGGAGAGATTGTCCTCAGTTGAGACGGGGTACAGTAGCTACTTCTACTCCTCCAACTCGTCCTAGTATACTGCGGAGAGACACTTCGGGATCACAGTTCAGACAGGGCTCAGTGATACAGTCAGGCATGGGGAGTAATACCCCAAAGCAGCCATCTTCCAGACCGCAGCCCCAGATTTCGACCAAGGTCTTTGCAGTGACTGAGGATGAAGCCCGAGTTCGACCTAGCACAATGACAGGTATTATGATTGTGTTTGATAGAGATGCACATGTTTTGATATATTTGGGTTCTGATAGATCATACGTTAGCATATCATTTGCATCATTCTCATATAGGAACCCGTCACCATTGGAGGAAGATATTGTAGTGCATACTCCTCTAGGCAAGCGATTAGTAAGAAATACGTATTATAGAGACTGTGGTATTAAAGTTGGGGAAGAAGAATTCATGGGTGATTTAATCCCTTTAGAGATTCGGGACTTTGATTTGATCTTGGGTATGGATTGGTTGTCCACTCATTGAGCAAAGGTGGATTGTTTTAAGAAAGAAGTGATTCTCCAAAGTTTAGAGGGAATAAAAGTTGTATTTATGGGGGAGCGTTGAGTATTACCGTTTTGTGTAATCTCGGCCCTCAAAGCTTTGAAATTGGTGCGAAAGGGATATCCGGCATACTTGGCTCACGTGATTGATATATCGAGGGAGGAACCTAAGTTAGAGAATATCCCTGTAGTAAGTGAGTTCTCTGATGTATTTCCTGATGAATTACCGGGACTTCTTCCCAATTGTGAGTTAGAATTCACCATTGATTTATTTTCGGATACTACCCTTATCTCTATTCCTCCATATAGAATGGCTCCGGCAGAGTTGAATGAGTTGAAAGTGCAATTGAAAGAGTTAGTGGACAAGGGTTTTATACGTCCTAATACATCTCCGTGGGGAGCATTGGTTTTATTTGTGAAAAAGAAAGACAGTACACTTCGGTTATGTATCGATTATCGACAGCTTAATAGAATGACCATTAAGAACAAGTATCCGTTACCGAGGATTGATGATCTTTTTGATCTATTACAGGGAGCTACAGTGTTTTCTAAGGTTGATCTATGGTCTGGGTATCATCAGTTGAGGATTAAAGAACAGAATGTACCCAATACAGCGTTCAGGACTCAGTACGGTCATTATGAGTTCTTGGTCATGCTTTTCGGGTTAACTAACGCACCGATAGCTTTTATGGATCTCATGAACAGGGTGTTCCACCCTTACTTGGACAAGTTTGTTATTGTGTTCATTGATGATATCCTGGTTTACTCGAGAGATAATGATGAGCATGCTAACCACTTGCGTATAGTATTACAAACTTTACGGGAAAGACAGTTGTATGCAAAGTTTGCAAAGTTTTCAAAGTGTGAGTTTTGGTTACAGGAAGTGGTATTCTTGGGACACGTAGTATTGAGAGTTGGAATATATGTTGATCCCAAGAAGATAGAGACAATTTTACAATGGGAGCAACCTAAGACAGTGACGGAGATTCGTAGTTTCCTCAGATTAGTCGGTTATTATTGAAGGTTTGTTCAGGGATTTTCCTTAATAATAGCTCCTTTGACCCGTCTAACTCGTAAAGGAGTTAAGTTTGAGTGGGATGATGTTTGTGAGAATCGATTTCAAGAGCTAAAGAACTGGTTAACCTCCGCTCTCGTTTTAACACTTCCTGTGAGTGGTAAGGGATTTGTGGTGTACAGTGATGCATCTAAGTTGGGGTTAGGGTGTGTGTTGATGCAAGATGAGAAAGTAATAGCTTATGCTTCCCGGCAGTTGAAGAAGCATGAAGCAAATTACCCTACACATGATGTAGAGTTAGCAGCAGTGGCGTTTGCTTTAAAAATCTAGAGGCATTACTTGTATGGTGAGCATTGTCGAATATTTACGGATTACAAGAGTTTAAAATATTTGCTCACTCAAAAGGAGCTTAATTTGAGGCAAAGGCAATGGTTGGAGTTGATAAAAGATTATGACTTGGTGATAGACTATCATCCGGGAAAGGCGAACGTTGTAGCTGGTGCCTTAAGTCGTACGTCTTCATCGTCTTTAGCAGCACTTCAGAGTTGTTATTTTCCAGCATTATTAGAGATGAAATCTCTTAGGGTCCAGTTGAGAAATGGTGAGGATGGATCCTTATTGGCAAACTTCATTGTGCGACCTTCGTTACTTAATCAGATCAAGGACATTCAGAGGTCTGATGATGAGTTAAGGAAAGAAATTCAAAAATTGACCGATGGGGGAGTTAGTGAGTTCAGACTCAAATAGGATAACGTCTTGATGTTTAGAGACCGAGTTTGTGTTCCTGAGGGAAACCAGTTGAGGCGGGTGATCATGGAAGAAGCTCATTCATCTGCCTATGCATTACATCCTAGAAGCACCAAGATGTATAGGACTATCAGGGAGAATTATTGGTGGCCAGGTATGAAGCGAGACGTAGCAGAATTTGTAACAAAGTGTCTCGTATGTCAGCAAGTTAAGGAGGAGCATCAGAGGCCAGCAGGTACACTTCAATCTTTACCTGTTCCCGAGTGGAAATAGGAGCATGTAACTATGGATTTTGTTTTGGGACTGCCATGGACATAGAGGGGAAAGGACCCAATTATTGTAGATTAGTTGACTAAGTCCGCTCACTTTTTAACTGTCCATAGTACATACTCTATTGAGAAGCTGGCTCAGCTCTATATAGATGAGATTGTGAAGCTACATCGAGTTCCCGTTTCTATAGTGTCAGACCGAGATTCTCGATTCACTTCTCGATTTTGGCCGAAATTTCAAGAAGCTCTCGGAACCAAATTGAAATGTAACATTGCTTTTCACCCACAGACGGATGGTCAGTCAGAGAGGACTATCCAGACTATGGAGGATATGTTGAGGGCTTGTGTCATGGATTTTCTTGGAAGTTGGGATAGACACTTGCCATTAGTGGAATTTGCTTACAACAACAGCTTCCAGTCTAGCATTGGTATGGCACCATACGAAGCTTTATATGAAAGGGCATGTCGTACTCCACTTTGTTGGGATGAAGTGGGTGAAAAGAAGTTAGTTAGTGTGGAATTGATCGAGCTAACTAATGACAAGATCAAGGTTATACGAGAGAGGCTAAAGGTAGCCCAAGATAGGTAGAAGAGCTATGCAGATAAACGGAAAAAATACTTGGAGTTTGAGATCGATGATAAAGTTTTTCTTAAGGTTTCTCCTTGGAAAGGTACTAATTTGAATACTTCGAAGTATTAAATCTTATTGATTATACTATCATGATAAATTATGGTGTTTTATTGCATAATGAAAGGTGTGATTCGATTTGCGAAGAGGGGAAAGCTCAACCCGAGATATATTGGACCCTTTCAAATCATTGAAAGGATTGGGCCAGTGGCTTACACACTTGAATTACCCCCGGAGTTAGATCGGATCCATAATGTCTTCCACGTCTCGATGTTGAAAAAGTATGTTCCCGATCCTTCCCACATTCTAGAGACACCACCGATTGAACTGCATGAAGATTTAAAGTTCGAGGTGCAGCCGGTACGTATTCTAGTTCGAAAGGATCGAGTGCTGAGGAACAAGAGCATTCCAATGGTGAAAGTATTATGGAAGAATGCTCGAATGGAAGAAATGACATAGGAAGTAGAGCATCAGATGAGGAGCCAATACCCGCATCTATTTGTCGAATCTGGTAAGTGAAATTTTGAGGTCAAAATTTTATTTTAAAGGGGGTAGAATTGTAAAACCCGACCCTATAAATATATGTCATAACATACATGCACTGAGTAGCATGTTATTATGCTAGGAAAGTCCCTAAGAATAGACAAAACCAAGTATTGTATCTAACGGTACACTTGAATTGATTTAAACTCGAACTTGTTCAAATAGGAATTGTATGATAAAATTTAATATTTTATAGTCAAGGAATGACTAAAAATGATTGTTCGGAGTTCGAGGGTTCATTTGGGGAAAAATTGAAAATTTTGATGTTCAAGGGTAAAATCGTCATTTTACCACCTAAGATAATAATTTGATAATGGAGTGAAATTTTTTACCAAGATTAACTATTTGGAGTATAATTTAATGATAGGAAGTGAAAAAGTTTAATTCTGGTGATTTCTGGAGTGTAGGGGCAAAATCGTAATTTTGCCACTCGCGGATAAAATTTGAGATTTGAGAGAATTTAGATTAAATTTGACAAATTGGAGAATGGTATGAGTATAAGGGATGAAAAATATGTCTATTGGCAATTTTTCAGTTTTTGGGGTAAAAATGTAATTTTTGACTTTTACGGGGGCAAAAGTGTAAATTTCAAAAATTACTCCACCGAGACTTTGGATAAGTCTGAGAATTTTATCTAAACTATGGATATGTGGGACAAGTGTATGGTGAAAATTTGAAAACAAATGGATGAAATTTTAAAAATTGGCCAATGGGAAAGTGACACGTGGCCTTTTTTAATGATATAATATTATTTTAATTAAAAGTCAGCCCATTTAAACCCCATTTTAAGTGCTGGCCAGCCATAAGGGAGAACAAAAGAGAAAATAGAGAGGAAAGGAATTAAAAAAGAAAAACCAAAGAGAAATAAGAAAATTCAAAGGGGAATTCGCATTTTTTACCCGTTTACGCGTCTAACGGTAAGATTTTTCGACTTTAACTTGATTTCTACCTTTTCTATGCCTTTGTTTCCATTTAGCATGCTTGAGGAGAGAGATCTAAAAGTGAAATCAAGGGCTGGATGAATTTCAAGTGGGGAGAAATTGAAATTTTTAGGTTTTGATTTTTAGTTAAATTGATAGTTTTAGTTAGTTAAATGTGTTTAGAAATTAAATTGGGCAGGAAAGCATTAAATTTTCACAATACCCACCCTTGGCCGAATCTGCAATGAGGTACAATGATGATAATCTGATTTTTATTCTAAGAGAAATGAAGAGAAAATGATGAAAAATGGTTAAATGTGATTGAAAAACAAAGTGGAAAATTTACCGAGTTAATGTCTCATTTTTGGCCGAATTTTCCAAGGAGGAAAGTGAACTGATTTTGGTGATTTTAGAAGGTTATTGGCTGATATTTAATGGTTAGAAATGTTGGAGAGAGAATGGGACGATTTAGAGCTAAAATGGAGCGCGTTAGCAATTTATCGGGTAAAGTGCCAAAAATAGGTTAATACCGCGTTTAAGCCGTTTTGGCTATTTCATTTCATACCATGTATTAGTATAGGATTTAAGTCAAATATATAGTGATTTAGCATTAATGTGATGAATTGAGTAAATTTTTGCAATGTATCTAGGAGGAGAGCCTTCTGGTAAAGGTAAGGAAATCGTACCCGACGAGTAGTTATTGGAGCACCCAAAAAGCAATTAGTTTGTACAAACGGTGAGTAAACCTATTATTATTGTGAATTATCTAGAGTTTATTTTTAAATACTCTTTATGTATTTTATGAAATGAAAACGAGATTAAAACGGGATTTTTGATGTTTTACAAATAAATGTGACAAATAAAGATATATTGGGTTGATTATGAAATTGATTAATTCGAGGCTGTTAACTGTCTTGAAAATTATATATTTTCCTATGAATGGCTTATGAGATATAAGTATTTGTGGCTATATTTTGTAAGTGCATTGGGAAATTTATGTAAGTTGTTTTTACTATGCAGGCTGGATAAATAGATAAAAGTCACGTTATACTGTCGAAATTTTATTAAAATTGGTGGGTTAGTCACTGCAGTGACGGGTTTTCGCGGACTGCCTATTAGAGGGACACGGTAAACCCGGTTATATAGTTACTCCGATTGTAGAGGCGAGGAGGGTACCTCTTGGGGCAGTATTAGAGCTCACTTCACGTCAAACCCCCACGTGAATGTGTAACTCGGCCAATGCCAAGAAACGACTTGTTTTAAAAATAAAAATGTGTTTCACATGTAAATGTTATAACAACCTTGGCGGACTCGGTTAGATGCCTCGGCCAAGGTATCCCCGAGGATTAGTTTTGGCTTGAGCCTTATTTTTAATAAAAGACATAAGCCTTAACAACTGTTTTGGTAAATTACAAATATTTTATGGTTTAAGAAATAAATTGAAAACATTATGAAATGGTTTTTGATTTGTTGTTTAAACTTGCCTCCCTGTTACTCGCCTTTAGATATTTATGATAATGTCTGTTTACTCATTGGGATTGCAAAATCTCACCCACCTCCTTTCGAAACATTTCAAGTCTGTGGTAGCTTGTAGATACCCTATTTTGTCAAGGATTTCAATTGACATCTCTACCACACAGACAGTAGGTTTCTAGCACCAACACTGGGTGTATTTTGGGCCACTTGTCATTGTAACCATTATTGTACATTATAACTTTGTAAATTTTTGTATGTGTGAATTTATTTTACTTACACATTACAAAAGATTTCTCACACGTGTTTCTATAAATATTGTTTTATATAAAAAAATGCTATATTTTAATCAATATTTTGAATAGTGATATTTATCTATAAATCCTTTTAAAATATTTTTGTCTTTTGATTTACTTGAGTAGGAAACTACTAGAAATTGTTTAAAATGGAATGTTTAAAAACGATTGCTCACAAAAAAGGAAAGAAATTGATATGTAAGCCTTGCGGGGTTCTGATTGGCATTTCGGGTAATGAGTGTCAATTGGGACGTCGCGGCAATTGTCATGGGCCCGAAGGAGGTTCCGGGTCATGACACACACGATGACTCCGACTATGTTCATGATGTGAGGGGATGCACATGAGTTAGGTGAGACGGGGTGTCCGGCTATGTGCACGATGTGGGGGGATGCACATCAGTTGGGTGAGACGAGGTCTCCGACTATGTACACGATGTGGGGGGATGCACATGAGCTGGGTGAAATGGTGGTGTATGTGCTTATATATATACATATTTACTATATAGAGATGTTTGGATTTAATATGTGATTGCATTGACTGTTGAAAACTTGATTATTGTCAATGTGTTCAATTTAATGTGCAATGTGGCATGAGAGGAATTTTCCAGTGGTAGTGAAAGCCCCTTGGATTTTATTTGGCCAGAATTTCGTTGTAGCTAGAATGCCTTTTCGTTGCGGTGAGAGTCAATCTATTATGCTTGACTTGCTTGAATTCTACTAAAGTTTTCACTTCTAAACTTCTTTGTTGTTCATGAGTTTTTCGTCATCAAGTGATTAAACGACCAAGGGTTTGAATGAGGGGTTTTTAAATAGAAATAAACTAAATTACATTGTTTTGAATTTAAGTGCATCATGATTTCTAAACGTTTCTTAATGTTGCTTATTCCCTTCCTATGTTCACTCACTGAGTTTATACTCACTTTTTAAACTTCATGTTTGAGGTTGTCAAAGTCAAAGGTGATTGGATCCTAGGACGAGGTGTTCCTCTCTATCCATTACCCGGTAGGTTTACCATGACATTAAATATTAGCAACGGTGCCCAGAGTCACTCCGCTTACAGTCAAGTTATGATTACGTGTATATGAATACTTGTTGTGAAATGTTGAGATTCATTTGTTAAAATATATATATGTATATTATGATTGATGATGCTATTCTAAATATATAGTTGGGATTTATGAATTTTTCTAAAGAAACTATATTGAACGCTACTGATTTGAATTTTTAAGGAATACAGATTAATGTATAAGATTCTATAAATAAGCTTGCTTAGGCTTAGTGGGTTGAGTTCATTGGGCCCTTGCGCCGATCATGGTCTGAAAATTAGGCTGTGACAGTGGATCTCCAATCACATTGGCTTGGATTGAGTTTCGTGATCAGCTTGGGCAAATGAATATTTTACGGGTAATTATGGAATTTGTGGTGGGGGCAATGGGGGATGGTGGTCCTAGAGGATGGCGTCTAGGTGAGGAAAGGGAGTGTTACTGTGTAAAGTGGCTGTGTGGTGGAGGTTAGCTATCGTGTGGGGGTGGGTCATCTTGGAAGTTGATATTTGAACGTGATTAACTTACCTTATGTCACATGTTACTTGAGAATAGGGAAAAGGGGGAAGCACTTGTATTTAAAAAAAAAATTAAAAAAAATCTCTCAACTATCTTCATATTTAAGTCACAAATCAAGTTCTTCATAACATTTTAAGAGTAAATCTCAACCGAGAATCTTACCAGTTATTCAATATTACCTTTACTGCTATACATGTAACATAACAAATCTACTTATTTTGTTCTTATTTTATAAATTACTCTTAAAAAATTAAATTAATAGTCAAAATCAAATACCCATAATAATGTTATACTAACACATTGCGACTTGGATCCATGAGTTATGTTTGTGCTAAGAATTGTGCAAATTTTCAATTTACATGTTAAACAATCTTCAATGTAATAAATACATTCAAATTCAATAATACCTAAACATCTAGATTAATTGTAAATGTACATATTCTTCACTCAAAACACTTTGCTCAAAGTTGGATTCTAATTTTTTAAAAAAATAAAAAAAATAAAATAATACATTCAACTTTGCTCAATGCTGGATTCAATTTTAAAAAAAACATAGAAATAAATACATTCGATATAATTATAAACCATTGCGTCTCCTTGCAAACGTTCTGATCCCCTGTAGACGTATAAGGTACTCTGGGGAAGCATTTATTACCCATTGACTTTGTACTTTTATGGAAAGTTAATCTGGAATTGAGGATGCGTAGTAGTAGAGCTAACCATTTCAAAGAATCTAGATGAAACTGTACTTTAATAGTCATACATATTTGTCTCCAAAATATCATCAGCTGAATGGATCTCAGATCCGTTGAACCTTCAGGTTACCTGATCATTGAATCAATGGCCGTTACCTATCAAAATCTACAGTAATGTACTACATGTATCAGAGCCCAAAACTCGATTAACATCCAGGAATTAAGCTTTCAAATGGGAACCAATTTTGTTGAATTCAGGGAACACCACAACATTGCTGCTCAGCCTTGAGTTATCTCCTTCTCCTTCGCCTTGCACAAATCATCAGCTGCCTTGACAAGCCTTTTAGTCAACTCATCAATCTGGAGAAAAATTAAACATCAGCAGGCAGTCAAATGAATGAACAACTTAAGCAAAGTTCTTTAACAGTAGTGAAACTAACTCACTTCTTTCTCCAATCTCTTAGCCTCATCCTTAGGAAAACTTGAACCTGCTTTCTTTATTGCATCCAATGCCTGTAAAGCAAGCAAAATTTTACTTAGACATTGTAGCACTTCTTAGTCCAACATGAAAAATTGAAAACTTCCAAGGCAACAAGGTACTCCTATTTTTCATTCTTTATGCTACTCGCATAATAGATATGTTCAAGCACCATTTTGCTCAGTGATGCTGGTGTTAAAGTTCATGTTGTCATGAGGTTGCCGTGGGTAAATATTAAGAAATAAAGGGTGTAAATATCATATTACAAGTATACTAAAAAGATCATCCACTAAAAGCTAGTGCAGGCAACAAGTGTAAAATTACCAAATTATGAACATCTGGACCATAGCTGGAAGAAACTTCTTAGACAAGAAGAGATATGCACATTCAAAACTGGACATTCCCTTTTAGAAGTTTCATCCTCTAGAATGTCAGCATCACTTTCATTGCATTCAATTTCCCATTACAAGAAAATTAGAGATAAGAGCTTTACAGCATAAGAAATAATCAGATATAAGATCTACTATTCAATACCTTTTGTCGAGCCCTTCTTATGCTTTGTTTAACATCTTCAGAAGACTTGGCAACCACCTTGCACATTGCCTGGTAATATTGTCCAATGATGCAAGAATATATTAGCAGTCAATATCATAGATGAAATTATGACATGACTGGTGAAAAAATGGTGAAGAAAACCATAAACTCACCTGCATATGCTCTTTTGTTAATCTGGTCATTGCAAAAAATAGAATAAGTAAATCAGATGAGAAATTAGAAAGTAAAATAGATTTGTAATTTATATCAATCAAGCATGGAAACTATAATATATACTAAGCATAGATGTCTAATTATATAATCAAGAGATTGTAAGACACTAATTGAAGATGGGTTGCACTTAAATTTGTAAGCATTCTTATGTTAATGATAAACCAAACTCTTCAAATTTAGGACAACTAAATTTTATCAGCTGTTAAACGGAAAATCATATCTAAAGGGAAATTATTTAAACAAAGTAAACTTACGGTGGAATAGCTGCAATCAATCGTTGACCATCCACCCTAGGATTTAAGCCTAATGGAGATGAAACAATGGCACTCTCTAACTCTTTTATAGTCTGCAAAAAAAAAAAAAAAATCTGTCAGGGGTATGGTTTCTTCAATTTGGATTGTAACTTATCATACTTGACACGCTAGACAAAAGAATTTCCAAAGGCTCCCATGTTTTCTTTGGTCAAAAATTGAATAGAAAAGGAGCAACTTATCTTTGTTTCGGCACTTTGCTAAAAAAGATGGACAAACAAGCACAAAATATCAACAACTTTACAAACTTCCAATTCAAATTTTGTTAAAACTTAAAACAGCTTTAAACCATTACAATAAAATAATTGCATTTATTAGTGAGTAGTTCATGTCTTCTTAATATTCTTAGCTGAAAAAAAATCTGAAAAAGTTAGAAGAGGCTTGATTATTACATTTGGATCATATGGATTAATTGATAAGGTTTTCGAATCTATGACAGAAACAACAGCCAAGTGGTTCAGTTGCATCTTTACACCCCCAGTTTCTACAATAATATGGTCAAGCATTCCTGTAGAAACACATCAAAAGTATCAAAGTCAACAATTGAAGACCATTATATTACTATTAATAAAAAGACCTGAACAAACTCAATCCGATATATATAAAAAAAGTACCTGCAGATGCCCTTCCTGTTCTCAATTTTGCTAACTCTCGTGATAAGGCAACAATTGCTGCATCCATCTGTGATGCAGCACTTGCTTTAACAGTAGGCCCAATATCTGGGGCAAGTTCTATTGTGTTCCCACCAGAATCATCCTCTGAAAATGCACATTAAAGGAAATCACTAACATTTCAAAGCCAGATTAAAAGAACCCATTTGAGATTTTCATGGAAATCATATATTGAATGAATTCCATTTTTTCAAAGAAAAAAAACCACTTTTTAGCTTAAGTATTAACAACCCATCAACATAACAATGATAAGATCACAAGAACAGCTGCTTTTAACAAAATCCCAATAAAAAGAAACAGATAGTTAATGACAAAACACCCATTTCTTGTGTAAACCTTTCAAAGCCAGAGAAAATCCAATTGATATTAATCAACATATTCCGTAAAAAGAAAAAGCACTTTTTAGCCAAAAAAAATCAACAACCAGTACAACAAACAACCGAAAGATCACAAAACTAACAGCTTTTTATTTTTTGTTTACAAAATCCCAACATAAAACGAGGAAAAGAGAGTTAGAAAAGTACTTGATTTTTTGCCTTTGGCGAAGCCTCTACGAGAATCTCTGAGGAAATCAAAGGAGGACAAAGGACTGGGTTTTTGGGAATGACAAGTTTTTTGGTTTTGCGAAAAGATAAAGTGAGAAACATTGCAAGTTTGGATCTTTGAGCTTCTAAGTAACAGTGCTGTGTTTCTTAATCTGATTGCTCGTCTCAGATATAAAGCCATTGTCTCTCTTTCTTCTCTGTTTTCTGTTTTTTTCTCTCTATGCTTTCATTTGTGTACCGTATGGGGTTTTAGCTTTAATTTTCTACCCTTGACTTTGGGGTTTTTTATGATTAAGGTTTAGGGTTTATTTAACGAATCAAGATTCATGTTTATTTAGTAATTTCTTAGTTTTTAAATTTTTATAAATATATTCGACATTTATTTATTAATTCAAATTTTGCTATTGTTAGAATCGAAAAAGGTAAAAAAAGGTGGATAAATATATTAAAATAAAAAACTTAACTACATTGTTGTAGGTTATGCTATGTGTCTGAACTAACCTTGTATTAGACCATTAGAGGGTAGAGTTATATATAAGAGTGAGTCTTTTTATATCTGTAAGGGAAATGTTCATCTTTCAAATAATATAAGGGCTCGTGGTGATACCTTGAAAAATACTCGTTAAGTCTTTAGGGGGGAAGACTTTTTAAGAAAGGAATGCTCTCATTTCAAACATTGTAATGGCTATTGGTAGAATACTTGTAAAATCTCGTAAACTCTTTATAAGGGGTGAGCATTGTTGGGCTGCCTTACTAGTAAAGATATGTTTATAGCGAATCATCTAGAGCTGCCCTTATGGCTTGATAATGGCATGTCTTGATCCTTTTGTTATTAATTTCATATTAATAAAATATTTTTCCTTTTTATGACTAAGTGGTTGCATATATGACATTTGAAATACCTTTTGATTTTGATGCGAGTTCCTTTAGTCTGATTTGTTGTTATTATTAATGTTGAAACAAATACAACCGAGTATTGGTTGACTTGCATGAAAGCGTTCACTCAAGGCGAAGGAGCGTAATTCATGACAATTGATATTAGAGTACGGGCGAGACGTGCTGATCTAAAGTGTAAAAGTGGTGAACACATGAGTGCACTAGAGGACCATAAGAGGATTGATAAGCTAGAGGCCGCGATGGCCGTAGTAAAAGCTCAGATGGTTATGCACGAATGATTAGATGAAATTGAGATAGTCTAACGAAAACTGTCTGAGATGATTAATACCCTGAGTGATGAGACTAGGGATGCATTGAGCACTCTCCAAGGTGAGATTGGAGAACTAAAAGCTCAGGTAAATCTTTTGGTTGTTGTTGTAGGTAATGCCAGTGAAAGTTTCAAAAATCAAGGGAAAATGCTCAAAGTACTGGAACTCAAGCAATACGAAAGGATCCGAGATGCTAAGGAGTTGGAGAACTTCTTCTTTGATATGGAACAATATTTTCGACTTGTGTGCACTGAGTCGGAGGAGGACAAAGTGGCAATGGCTTCAATTTATCTTGCTGGGGACACAAAGTTGTGGTGGCGTTCCCAATTCATCGATGGTGAGTGCCATATCAACACGTAGGCGAATCTAAAGCAGGAATTGAAAAATCAGCTTTTCTTTGAGAATGTGGAGTATATAGCACAATAAAACTATGGGAGTTGTCTCAAATAGGATCAGTGCAAGAGTTCGTGAGGAACTTCTCTACTTTAATGCTAGATATTAGGGATATGATTGAAAAAGATAGACTGTTTATTTCTTCAAGGGTCTGAAACCATGGACGAGGATGGAGTTATAGCGATAGAGGGTACAAGATGTGGCTTTGGCGATGGTGGTTGCTGAGCGCTTTACTGATTATAGTGAAAACTCTAACAAAAGAAAAAACCCTCCATCCAGGACTAGTAGCTCTAGCTCAAATAATGGGCCAAAATTTTTGAAAGTAAGTAGACCCTCAAGTGCGGGAGGCGATATGAGACCACTTGTTAGAGACTAACCCTAACCGTGGACAAACAACCCATGAAATTTCAAGCCACGACCACTGATATCTTGTTTTCTATGCAAGGAACCTCATCGAGTAACTAACTGTCCTCATCAAACAGCTCTCAGTGCCATATGCACTGCCAATGTTGAGACACCTCCACCCCACACCAGAGTCGAAGAAGCCGAGGAAGGGCCAACATGAATGGGTTCTATTCGTTTCCTCATCTCCTTGAAAGCTCAACTAGAAAAGATGGAAAATGAGCCCCAACGAGGTCTAATGTATGTTGAGGTGTTATTAAATAAGAAAAGTAACAAAGCCATGCTCGACACGAGGGCCTCAGACACTTTTATCACCTAGGGAGAGGCAAAGAGGTGTGATCTTAAAGTTGAGAAGGATTTTGGACAGATGAAAATAGTTAACTCACCAGCTTCAGCTGTAATGGGAAATACTAAAGACGTAAAAATTACGATTGGCTTTTGGGAAAGGAAGGTAAACTTGACTGTAGCCACTATAGATGATTTTGATTTTGTCTTAGGCTTGGATTTTATGACAAAAGCTCAAGCCATCCCTTTCACTGTTGTAAGTTGTTTAATGTTTTTCGGAGAACGGCCATGTGTGGTACTAGTACAATCCTTCCTAAAAGCGGGAAAAAGATGATATCAGCTATACAGTTTAAGAAAGGGATTAAGAAAGGTGAGCCCTCTTATGTAGCCATGCCCATTTACAAAGGTAAAGATAACAGAAACCCAATACCCAAAGAAGTGAAACTGGTTTTGGAAGAATTTTAAGATATGATGCCGAACAACTATTAAGGGTCCTACCACATTGACGAGCTGTCAATCATGAGATATAATTACTTCTAGGAGTGAAGCTACCTACAAAAAGGCCATATAGGATGGCTGTGAGACCTTGACCTTTATAGACTCGTAGATAGAAGTACAAGCGATATCCTTGATTAGGGGTAATTTTGTCATTTTCTTAGTAAGCCCATAAAAGTAAGTTTTAAACAATATTAAGGCCTAAGTAGGCCTAAGGAATAAATGAATGATGAAAATATGGGTAAAATGACAAGGAAACAAAATTTTTGATGATTTCCATGGTAGGGGCAAAATGGTCATTTTTCACCTCGGGTAAAAATTTTTAAGTTTTCATGAACTCGAGCATTTCTAGACCATTATGGACCTTGTCCCAGTGTCAAAGGAGTAAAAAGATTGCATAAAAGATTGAAGGAGAATAAGCTAATTTGTGGAGGGGCATTTTGGTAATTTAAGTGGAGTGGATAAGCATGGGCTATAAATATCTCTTCCTTCCAGCAGCTTCTACATTCTCCAACAACTTTTCTTCTTCTTATTCCATCTCAAGTTGCTTCCATCCTCCATGGAAGCTTGATATGAAACTTTCATAACTTTCTCTCTCTAGCTCCAAATTTCATGCTTTTGGTGCACCCTTTCCATAAACCCTTGTGCTATTCCATTCTCTCACTTTAAAATCCTTGAAAAAAATCTTGTTTTCATACTCTCTCTCACTAGTTAGGTGTTTTAGAGAGAGAAAGAGGAAGCTTTACAATAGTTTGGAGAATTGTTAGAAAGAATTTCAAAGTTTCAAAGCTATTAAGGTGAGTAGTAAATTAGAGTTGAAATTTTAGTGTTGAGAATGATTAGAGATTTGAATTTGTGAATACTTTGTAGTTGAGATTGTTAATTCACTTTAGAGTGATAGGATAGTGAAAATGGATAGCCATTTAAATAGCAATTGAAAGCTAGCTAAAAGATAGCTTTTAGAATTTGTAAGTATATGGCTTGAATTAATGGTGATGGTAATGCGATGATAGGTTCCAACAAAGCCACATGGTCCCAATTGGACCATTAGTGAAGTTAGAGTCGGTTAAAGGCTCAGTAATACCGGTGAGTGGACTTGCATTTCAAACTTGTTTTGAGGAATGTGAATGATTTTATCCAACTTGTCTTTGAAAATGTGTACTAGGGAGCAAGCTTTGATTAAATGTTTTTGATATTTTGAAATGGGAGACGTGCATAAGGATGAATCCATGTGTTTATTATTATGTTGGTATGTATGTATATATCTTATGAATATTGTGTATTGATGAATGATGTTGGGTGATGATGTTAAAGTGTGTGAGTAGGGAGTGCACACATGATGATGATTGAGTGTGCGAGTAAGAAGTGCACACATGACGATGATGGAGTGTGCGAGTAGGGAGTGCACACATGGTGATGATGTATGTATATGTAAATGTGTGTGTTATATAAAGTTCATAATAGGGTATATGGATGTAATGCATTTGAGAAATTTGACATGTTAAACTTTGGGAAATTATATGAGTTTTATGTTGTGTTGGTTATGTGAACAGGGTGGCCTTTGCTTGAGGGAAAGGGAAATATTTTTTTCTGGTGCTCTATTTCTCGCTGTAGTGAGAAACTCTCGGGTTTGGAGGGGTGGTGCTGGCTGAAATCTCGCTGCAGCGAGAATGTTACTGTAGCTTCTTGTTGCAGCGAGATTCATTTTCGCTACAGCGAGAAACTTTTTGTTTTGTGATCGAAAATTTTGCTATAGCGAGATTGAATATCGTTACAGCGAAAAACTTTCTGTTTTGCTCCTCATTTGGTTTGATTGCTACCTTATTTTCCATTTCTTTGGTACCATAATTGAGCATAGACTTCCAACATTAAGGAATAAATGAATTAAGTTTAAAATGAGGAGGTTTTGTGAGAAACTCTCGGCCAGTTAAGAAACCCTCGGCTAGATGATAATTTAAGTCAAGTGTCGCTGCAGCAAAAATTCATTCTCGCTACAGTGTCTTTCTGCTGCAGCGAGGACCCGTCGTTTATTTAACTTGATTCGCATGAATGCTATTAAAGTTTTCACTCTCCAAATCTTTTGTTGAGCATGGACTCTTTTCAATAAGTGATTTTTTCTCATGTGGGGTTTACATGAGGGTTTAATAAGAACTAAAATAAATTGTATTATTTTGAAAAATGAATACATTATGATTTCGTTAAACATTCCTTATGGTATGCTTGTTTCCTTTCTTGTTCACTCACTGGGTTTATACTCACCGTTTTCAACTTCATGTTTTCAGATCAAGAGGCAGTCAGTAATTAGGTCGAGGTGCCTTTGTAGATTCATTTCCTTGGTAGGTATCTCGGCATTCAGTAGCTATACATCACTTGGGTGTCTCCGTTGGAAATCGAGTCTTCTTTTTGAGATGTATAGACAAACTTGATGTAAATTATTAAGATACCTGTTGTAGATAATATACACTTGATTGGTATGCCAGTATAAGTTGGCAATGTTTAGTATCACTTTGATTCAAAGTTATGAAATGAGACTTAGCAGTTTTTGATGGAATGATGAACATGTCAGATGAATAGGCTTGCTTGGGCTTAGTGGACTATGTCCAGTGGGCCCATGCATCGGTCATGGCCCGAAATTTGGGTCGTGACAATGGCTCCCCCAGAGTTAGCAGAGTTAAGGAAAAAATTAGACGAGTTGATTCAAGTTGGATTTATCCGACCATCAAAAGCGCCTTTTGGAGCCCAAGTATTTTTCAAAAGAAACATGATGGGAGCGTACAATTATACGTAGATTATCGGGCTTTGAATAAAGTCACAATTAAGAATAAATATCCTATCCCTTTTATAATAGATCTCTTTGACCAGCTAAGTGGTGCAAAGTACTTCTCTAAACAAGATTTGAGATCGAGTTATCATCAAGTAAGAGTGGCCAAGGGAAATGAGCCAAAAACCACCTGCGTAATGCGGTATGGTGCATTTGAATTTCTTGTTATGCTTTTTGGACTTATCAATGCTCCTGCTACTTATATGATATTGTGGTATACAGCTCAACTTTAGAGGAGCATCAATGGCATTTGTTATAGGTCTTCCAAAGGTTATGCGATCACTAGTTATATGTAAAAAGGGAAAAATGTGCATTTGCACAAACCTGAATTCAGTTTCTAGGCCACATAATTAAACAAGGGCGCTAATGGACATGCAGAAGGTAAAGGCTATCAAAAAATGGGCCACCCCTAAGGATACAACCGAGCTTCATTCTTTCTTAGGACTAGCCAATTATTATCGAAGATTCGTTGAAGGGCTGTCACGACCCGAAACCTCCCTCAGGCCCATGACAATCGCCGCGACGTCCCGATTGACACTCATTATCCGGAATGCCAACCGGAACCCCGCAAGGCTTACATATCAGTTTCTTTCCTTTCTTGTGAGCAATCATTGTTAGATATCGAGTCTTTAGAGAATATATACTATTTTAGATCAAAAACAATCAAAAAAAAATTTTCGCCACATAGGGGTATTTTGGTCATTTTTTTCTCAAAAATTTCAAAACTGGCTAAAACGTAATATACAAGTACAAAATACATAATTCATATTCAAAATGAGTTTAAAAGTCTAAAATCTTCATTTAAAACGAAATTACGATTATTTGAATAAAAAAAGAAAATAAAAGAAATATTAAGGGAAATATTCTATTTTCTTATAAAACAATATTTATAAAGTTATACGTGAATAATTTTTATAGCGTAAAAGCTAAATAAATTTATACATACTGAAATACAGTAAGCCAAAATATTTAATTTAATTTACAATAACCAGAGGGCCCCCGAATAAACAAAAGTAAAGAGGACTGTGAACCTACGGTTTGGAAAATGCAGATCCAATAGTAGTCCTCGATGAGATCAGCTATCTACAGTCTATACTGAACCTGAAATGGGTGGAAAGGAGTTGGGTGAGATTTTGCAATCCCAATGAGTAAACAGACATTATCATAAATATCTAAAGGCGAGTAAAATGGAGGCAAGTTTAAACAATAAATTTCAACCCATTTCATAATGTTTTCAATTTATTTCTTAAACCATAAAATATTTGTAATTTACCAAAACAATTGTTAAGGCTTATGTCTTTTATTAAAACAAGGCTCAAGCCAAAACTAATCCTCGGGGATACCTTGGCCGAGGCATCTAACCGAGTCCGCCAAGGGTGTTAAAATATTCACACGTGAAACACATTTTTATTTTTAAAACCAGCCGTCCCTTGGCGTTGGCCGAGTTACACATTCACGTGGGGGTTCGACGTGAAGTGAGCTCTAATACTACCCCAGGAGTTACCCTCCTCGCCTCTACAACCGGAGTAACTATATAACTGGGTTTACCGTGCCCCTCTAATAGGCAGTCCACGGAAACCCGTCACTGCAGTGACTAACCCACCAATTTTAATAAAATTTCGACAGTATAACGTGGCTTTTATTTATTTATCCAGCCTGCATAGTAAAACAACTTACATAAATTTCCCAATGCATTCACAAAATATAGCCACATATACTCATTTCTCATAAGCCATTCCTAGGAAAATATATATTTTTCAAGTCAATTTGTAGCCTCCAATTACTCAATTTCATAATCAATACAATATATTTTTATTTGTCACATTTATTCCTAAAACATCAAAAATCCCGTTTTAATCTCGTTCTCATTTCATAAAATACATAAAGGGCATTTAAAATAAACTCTAGATAATTTACAATAATAATAAGTTTACTCACCGTTTGTACAAACTAAAAGCTTTCTAAGCGCCCCGATCACTACTTGTCGGGTACGACTTCTTTGCCTTTTCCGGAAGGCTCTTCTCCTAGACACATTACAAAAATTTACACAATTCATCACATTGATGCTAAATCACTATATAATTAACTTAAATCCTATACTAATGCATGGTATGAAATGCAATAGCCTAAAACGACTTAAATGCGGTATTAACCTATTTTTGGCACTTTGCCCGATAAATTGCTAACGCGCTCCATTTTAGCTCTAAATCATCCCATTCTCTCTCCAACATTTCTAACCATTAAATATCAGCCAATAACCTTCTAAAAACAACAAAATCAGCTCACTCTCTTCCTTGGAAAATTCGGCCAAAAATGGGACATTAACTCGGTAAATTTTCTACTTTGTTTTTCTATCACGTTTAATCGTTTTTCATCATTTCTCTTCATTTTCCTTAGAATAAAATCAATTCATCATCATTGTACAGCATTGAGCATTCAGCCAAGAGTGGGTATTGTGAAAATTTACTGATTTCTTGCCCAATTTAATTTCTAAACACATTTAACTAACTAAAACTATCAATTTAACTAAAAATCAAAACCTAAAAATTTCAATTTCTCTCTCCTAGAATTTCGTCCAGCCCTTGATATCACTTTTTGATCTCTCTCCTCAAGCATGCTAAATGGAAATAAAGGCATAGGAAAGGTAGAAATCAAGCTAAAATCGAAAAATCTTACCGTTAGACGCGTAAACGGTCGAAAACCGCGAATTTCTCTTTGAATTTTCTTGTTTCTCTTTGGTTTTTCTTTTCTTCTTCCTTTCCTCACTATTTCCTCTGTTTTTCTTCCTTATGGCCGGCCAGCACTCAAAATTTGGGTTTAAATGGCTGACTTTTCATTAAAATAATATTATTTCATTAAAAAAATGCCATGTGTCACTTTCCCATTGGCCCATTTTTAAAATTTCATCCATTTGTTTCCAAATTTTCACCATACACTTGTCTCATATATTCATAGCTTAGATAAAATTCTCAGACTCATCCAAAGTCTCGGTGGAGTAATTTTTACAATTTACACTTTTACCCCCGTAAAAGTCAAAAATTACATTTTTGCCCCAAAAATTGAAAAATTGTCCATAGACATATTTTTCACCCCTTATACTCATACCATTCTCCAATTTGTCAAATTTGATCTAAATTCTCTCAAAATCTCAAATTTTGTCCGTGGGTGGAAAAATTACGATTTTTGCCCCTACACTCCAAAAATCACCAGAATTAAACTTTTTCACTTCCTATCATTAAATTATACTCCAAATAGTTAATCTTGGTCAAAAATTTCACTCCATGATCAAATTATTATCTTAGGTGGCAAAATGACGATTTTGCCCTTGAATATCAAAATTTCTAATTTTACCCCAAATGAACCCTCGAACTCCGAACAATCATTTTTAGTCATTCCTGGACTATAAAATATTAAATTTCATCCTACAATTCCTATTTGAACTAGTTCGAGGTTAAATCAACTCAAGTGTACCGTTAGGTACGATATCGGGTTTCGTCTTTTCTTATGTGCTTTCCTAGCATAATAACATGCTACTCAGTGCATGTATGTCATGACATGTATTTATAGGGTTGGGTTTTACAATTCTACCCCCCTTAAAATAAAATTTTGACCTCAAAATTTCACTTACCAGATTCGACAAATAGATGCGGGTATTGGTTCCTCATCTGATGCTCTACTTCCCATGTCATTTCCTCCATTCGAGCATTTTTCCACAATACTTTGACCATTGAAATACTCTTGTTTCTCAGTACTCGATCCTTTCGATCCAAGATACTCACAGGTTGTACCTCGAACTTCAAATCGTCATGCAACTCGATCGAAGGTGCTTCGAGGACGTGAGAGGGATCTGGTACATATTTCTTAAGCATGGAGACATGGAAAACGTTGTGGATCCGATCTAACTCCGGAGGTAATTCTAACCGATAAGCCACTGGTCCAATCCTTTCAATTATTCGGAATGGTCCAATATATCTCGGGTTGAGCTTTCCTCTCTTCGTAAATCGAATCACACCTTTCCAAGGAGAAACCTTAAGAAAAACTTTATCATCGATCTCAAACTCCAAGTCTTTTCTCCGTTTATCTGCATAGCTCTTCTGCCTATCCTGGGCTACCTTTAGCCTCTCTCGTATAACCTTGATCTTGTCATTAGTTAGCTCGATCAATTCCACACTCACTAACTTTCTTTCACCCACTTCATCCCAACAAAGTGGAGTACGACATTTCCTTCCATATAAAGCTTCGTATGGTGCCATACCAATGCTAGACTGAAAGCTATTGTTGTAAGCAAATTCCACCAATGGCAAATGTCTGTCCCAACTCCCAATAAAGTCAATGACACAAGCCCGTAACATATCCTCCAAGGTCTGGATAGTCCTTTCTGACTGACCATCCGTCTGTGGGTGAAAAGCAGTGCTAAATTTTAATTTGGTTCCGAGAGCTTCTTGAAATTTCGGCCAGAATCGAGAAGTGAATCGAGGATCTCGGTCTGACACTATAGAAACGGGAACTCCATGTAGCCTCACAATTTCATCTATATAGAGCTGAGCCAGCTTCTCAATAGATTATGTACTATGGACAGCTAAAAAGTGAGCGGACTTAGTCAACCGATCTACGATCACCCAAATCGCATCCTTTCCCCTCTGTGTCCGCGGCAATCCCAAAACAAAATCCATAGTTACATGCTCCCATTTCCACTCGGGAACAGGTAAAGACTGAAGTGTACCTGCTGGCCTCTGATGCTCCGCCTTAACTTGCTGACATACGAGACACTTTGCTACGAATTCTGCTACGTCTCGCTTCATACCCGGCCACCAATAATTCTCCCTGATAGTCCTATACATCTTGGTGCTTCCGGGATGTAATGCATAAGCAGATGAATGAGCTTCTTCCATGATCGCCTGTCTCAACTGGTTTCCCTCAGGAACACAAACTCGATCTTTAAACATCAAGACGTTATCCTCTCCAAATCTGAACTCACTGACTCCCCCATCGGTCAGTTTTTGAATTTCTTTTCTTAACTCATCATCAGACCTCTGAATGTCCTTGATCTGATTAAGTAACGAAGGTCGCACAATGAAGTTTGCCAATAAGGATCCATCCTCACCATTTCTCAACTGGACCCCAAGAGATTTCATCTCTATTAATGCTGGAAAATAACAACTGTGAAGCGCTGCTAAAGACGATGAAGACTTACAACTTAAGGCATCAGCTACAACGTTCGCCTTTCCCGGATGATAGTCTATCACCAAGTCATAATCTTTTATCAACTCCAACCATCGCCTTTGCCTCAAATTAAGCTCTTTTTGGGTGAGCAAATATTTTAAACTCTTATGATCCGTAAATATCCGACAATGCTCACCATACAAGTAATGCCTCCAGATTTTTAAAGCAAACACCACTGCTGCTAACTCTAAATCATGGGTAGGGTAATTTGCTTCATGCCTCTTTAGCTGTCTAGAAGCATAAGCCACAACTTTTTCATCCTGCATCAATACGCACCCTAACCCCAACTTTGAGGCATCACTATATACTACAAATCCCTTACCATTAACAGGAAGTGTTAAAACGGGAGCGGAGGTTAACCGGTTCTTTAGCTCCTGAAATCGATTCTCACAAACATCATCCCACACAAACTTAACTCCCTTACGAGTTAGACGGGTCAAAGGAGCTGCTATTAAGGAAAACCCCTGAACAAACCTCCGATAATAACCGGCTAATCCGAGGAAACTACGAATCTCCGTCACTGTCTTAGGTTGCTCCCATTGTAAAATTGCCTCTACTTTCTTAGGATCAACATATATTCCAGTTCTCGATACTACGTGTCCCAAGAATACCACTTCCTGTAACCAAAACTCACACTTTGAAAACTTTGCATACAACTGTCTTTCCCTCAAAGTTTGTAATACTACACGCAAGTGGGCAGCGTGCTCATCATTATCTCTCGAGTAAACCAGTATGTCATCAATGAACACAATAACAAACTTGTCCAGGTAAGGGTGGAACACCCTATTCATGAGATCCATAAAAGCTGCCGGTGCGTTAGTTAACCCGAAAGGCATGACCAAGAACTCATAATGACCGTACCGAGTCCTGAACGCTGTCTTGGGTACATCTTGTTCTTTAATCCTCAACTGATGATACCCAGACCTTAGATCAACCTTGGAAAACACTGTAGCTCCCTGTAATTGATCGAAAAGATCATCAATCCTCGGTAACGGATACTTGTTCTTAATGGTCATTCTGTTAAGCTGTCGGTAATCGATACATAACCGAAGTGTACCGTCTTTCTTTTTCACAAATAAAACCGGTGCTCCCCATGGAGATATACTAGGGCGTATAAAACCCTTGTCCACCAACTCTTGCAATTGTACTTTCAACTCCTTCAACTCTGCTGGAGCCATTCTATATGGAGGGATAGAAATAGGTGCGGTACCTGGAAGTAAATCAATAGGGAACTCAAGCTCTCGATCAGGAGGTAGTCCCGGTAAATCATCAGGAAATACATCAGAAAACTCACTTACTATCGGGACATCCTCTAACTTAGGTTCCCCCTTTGAAGTATCAATTACGTATGCCAAATAAGTCGGATACCCTTTCTGCACTAATTTTGAAGCTTTGATGGCCGAGATTACACAGGACGGTAATACTCGACGTTTCCCTACAAACACAATCTCTGCTCCCTCCGAATTTCGGAGAATAACTTCCTTTCGAAAACAATCCACGTTCGCCCGATGTGCAGTTAACTAGTCCATACCCAATATTAGATCAAAATCCAAGATCTCTAGAGGAATTAAGTCACCCCTAAATTCTTCCTCGCCTACCCTTACCCCACAGTCTCTATAACAACTATTTCTAACTAGCTTTTCTCCTAAAGGGGTGTGAATTACAATTTCTTCCTCTAATGGTGACAAGTTTCTATCAGCAATTGATGCAAATGCGGTGCTCACATAAGACCTATCTGAGCCAAAATCTATCAAAACATAAGCATCTTTATCAAATAAAGACATAGTACCTGTCACTGCTCCAGGTCGGACTTGTGCCTCATCTTCCGTCACAGCGAAAACTCTTGTCGAGGTACGAGTCTGTGGTCTCGAAGGTGAATGTGCCGGGGTATTACTCTCCACACCGGACCGTATGGCCACTCCCTGTCTCGGTGGCAACCCAGAAGAATCTCTCCTCTGTATATCAGTGCGAGCTGGTGAAGATGATGCAACTACCGTGGCTCGTCCTAACCGTGGGCAATTACTCCTAATATGACCCGTTTGTCCACATTGGAAACATCTTGTTGGCTCTCTACATAGCCCACTATGATAATTCCCACAATTTCTGCATCTGTCAGAACCTCCAAAACTCTTCCCAGAACCAGTCATAGCAGATCTGCTAAACCTCGAAGGTCTCTGTTGTGATGGTGGAAATGGAGGTCGAGGAGATGTCACGGAAACAGAAGTAGTACTCCCTGAAATCGCTGAGTCCTTGCCTCTTTTTACTGGCTGACTAGAAGACATACCAGGATTCCTCCTTTTTGCAAACTCAGTCCGAATCCTCCTATTCTCAATCGCGAGCTTCTCAGCCCGTAAAGCCATCTGTACCACCTCCTTATGTGGCTCCCTACCAGTCACTGTCATTCGCTCTCTAATCTCATTACGGAGCCCTTCCTCGAAATAGCTGGCCTGATCCTGCTCAGATTTCACCAGATCTGGCACATATAACATTAACTCGTTAAAACGAGTCTCGTACTCCTCTACAGTTAGATTTCCTTGTTTCAAACTCAGAAATTCTCTCTTCTTTTCTTTCTGATGGAAATAAGTGAAATACTGACCATCGAATTCCCTGAGAAAATCAGACCATGTCTGAGGAGTAGCGGAACGGGACTTCACCGAATTCCACCAAGTACGAGCCCTCTTCTCTAATAATCTCGTAGCCACCATCAGCTTCATGTCGTCGTCTAATCTCATATCAGAGAGAGTCTCTGAAACCTGATTAATCCAGTCCTTTGCCACAGTGGCATCCAACTCACCCGTGAAAGATACACAACCCAATTGCCTAGCCTCCTTCAGCTTCTTGGAAATGGATACATCCTGTACTGGTGGTGGAACTAAAGGAGTAGTTGGAGGCACTACAGGTGGAACTTGACCAGTCTGAGCTTGACCAGCCATTGCTGCAAAGAAAGCTGCCAATGCTTGTGCTGCCTCAGTAGGCATGGCGGGAATACCCGTAGGTGGCTGAGGAGATGGAGGATGTGGAGGACTATCGGCCTGCTCAGCAGCAGGTGCTGCCCGAATGGTAGATGCAGCTGATTCCTCCTCTACTGTATTTGGCTGATGACGTTGGGAACGACCTTTTTCCCTCCCAACCGATCTAGTGAGAGGTGGACGTCCGCATCTAGGAGGCATTGTAATCTATAAAAAATACGAGCAAGTTTAGGTAACCTTAGGCTCTATATGCAGATGCATGCATTCTATTCAACCTAACCTAACTTAACTTAATCCGGGGCCACACTGATATTGTAAATTTTTAAAACAACTTCAAAACTAAAAACTTTGATCTTTAAAACCAAAAGCTCTGATACCAATCGAATTGTCACGACCCGAAACCTCCCTCAGGCCCATGACAATCGCCGCGACGTCCCGATTGACACTCATTATCCGGAATGCCAACCGGAACCCCGCAAGGCTTACATATCAGTTTCTTTCCTTTCTTGTGAGCAATCATTGTTAGATATCGAGTCTTTAGAGAATATATACTATTTTAGATCAAAAACAATCAAAATAAAATTTTCGCCACATAGGGGTATTTTGGTCATTTTTTTCTCAAAAATTTCAAAACTGGCTAAAACGTAATATACAAGTACAAAATACATAATTCATATTCAAAATGAGTTTAAAAGTCTAAAATCTTCATTTAAAACGAAATTACGATTATTTGAATAAAAAAAGAAAATAAAAGAAATATTAAGGGAAATATTCTATTTTCTTATAAAACAATATTTATAAAGTTATACGTGAATAATTTTTATAGCGTAAAAGCTAAATAAATTTATACATACTGAAATACAGTAAGCCAAAATATTTAATTTAATTTACAATAACCAGAGGGCCCCCGAATAAACAAAAGTAAAGAGGACTGTGAACCTACGGTTTGGAAAATGCAGATCCAATAGTAGTCCTCGATGAGATCAGCTATCTACAGTCTATACTGAACCTGAAATGGGTGGAAAGGAGTTGGGTGAGATTTTGCAATCCCAATGAGTAAACAGACATTATCATAAATATCTAAAGGCGAGTAAAATGGAGGCAAGTTTAAACAATAAATTTCAACCCATTTCATAATGTTTTCAATTTATTTCTTAAACCATAAAATATTTGTAATTTACCAAAACAATTGTTAAGGCTTATGTCTTTTATTAAAACAAGGCTCAAGCCAAAACTAATCCTCGGGGATACCTTGGCCGAGGCATCTAACCGAGTCCGCCAAGGGTGTTAAAATATTCACACGTGAAACACATTTTTATTTTTAAAACCAGCCGTCCCTTGGCGTTGGCCGAGTTACACATTCACGTGGGGGTTCGACGTGAAGTGAGCTCTAATACTACCCCAGGAGTTACCCTCCTCGCCTCTACAACCGGAGTAACTATATAACTGGGTTTACCGTGCCCCTCTAATAGGCAGTCCACGGAAACCCGTCACTGCAGTGACTAACCCACCAATTTTAATAAAATTTCGACAGTATAACGTGGCTTTTATTTATTTATCCAGCCTGCATAGTAAAACAACTTACATAAATTTCCCAATGCATTCACAAAATATAGCCACATATACTCATTTCTCATAAGCCATTCCTAGGAAAATATATATTTTTCAAGTCAATTTGTAGCCTCAAATTACTCAATTTCATAATCAATACAATATATTTTTATTTGTCACATTTATTCCTAAAACATCAAAAATCCCGTTTTAATCTCGTTCTCATTTCATAAAATACATAAAGGGCATTTAAAATAAACTCTAGATAATTTACAATAATAATAAGTTTACTCACCGTTTGTACAAACTAAAAGCTTTCTAAGCGCCCCGATCACTACTTGTCGGGTACGACTTCTTTGCCTTTTCCGGAAGGCTCTTCTCCTAGACACATTACAAAAATTTACACAATTCATCACATTGATGCTAAATCACTATATAATTAACTTAAATCCTATACTAATGCATGGTATGAAATGCAATAGCCTAAAACGACTTAAATGCGGTATTAACCTATTTTTGGCACTTTGCCCGATAAATTGCTAACGCGCTCCATTTTAGCTCTAAATCATCCCATTCTCTCTCCAACATTTCTAACCATTAAATATCAGCCAATAACCTTCTAAAAACAACAAAATCAGCTCACTCTCTTCCTTGGAAAATTCGGCCAAAAATGGGACATTAACTCGGTAAATTTTCTACTTTGTTTTTCTATCACGTTTAATCGTTTTTCATCATTTCTCTTCATTTTCCTTAGAATAAAATCAATTCATCATCATTGTACAGCATTGAGCATTCAGCCAAGAGTGGGTATTGTGAAAATTTACTGATTTCTTGCCCAATTTAATTTCTAAACACATTTAACTAACTAAAACTATCAATTTAACTAAAAATCAAAACCTAAAAATTTCAATTTCTCTCTCCTAGAATTTCGTCCAGCCCTTGATATCACTTTTTGATCTCTCTCCTCAAGCATGCTAAATGGAAATAAAGGCATAGGAAAGGTAGAAATCAAGCTAAAATCGAAAAATCTTACCGTTAGACGCGTAAACGGTCGAAAACCGCGAATTTCTCTTTGAATTTTCTTGTTTCTCTTTGGTTTTTCTTTTCTTCTTCCTTTCCTCACTATTTCCTCTGTTTTTCTTCCTTATGGCCGGCCAGCACTCAAAATTTGGGTTTAAATGGCTGACTTTTCATTAAAATAATATTATTTCATTAAAAAAATGCCATGTGTCACTTTCCCATTGGCCCATTTTTAAAATTTCATCCATTTGTTTCCAAATTTTCACCATACACTTGTCTCATATATTCATAGCTTAGATAAAATTCTCAGACTCATCCAAAGTCTCGGTGGAGTAATTTTTACAATTTACACTTTTACCCCCGTAAAAGTCAAAAATTACATTTTTGCCCCAAAAATTGAAAAATTGTCCATAGACATATTTTTCACCCCTTATACTCATACCATTCTCCAATTTGTCAAATTTGATCTAAATTCTCTCAAAATCTCAAATTTTGTCCGTGGGTGGAAAAATTACGATTTTTGCCCCTACACTCCAAAAATCACCAGAATTAAACTTTTTCACTTCCTATCATTAAATTATACTCCAAATAGTTAATCTTGGTCAAAAATTTCACTCCATGATCAAATTATTATCTTAGGTGGCAAAATGACGATTTTGCCCTTGAATATCAAAATTTCTAATTTTACCCCAAATGAACCCTCGAACTCCGAACAATCATTTTTAGTCATTCCTGGACTATAAAATATTAAATTTCATCCTACAATTCCTATTTGAACTAGTTCGAGGTTAAATCAACTCAAGTGTACCGTTAGGTACGATATCGGGTTTCGTCTTTTCTTATGTGCTTTCCTAGCATAATAACATGCTACTCAGTGCATGTATGTCATGACATGTATTTATAGGGTTGGGTTTTACAAGGGCATTCAAAAAGAACAATAGCAATGACAAAATTACTGAAAAAAGGACAGAAGTGGAACTGGACGCCGCAGTGCCAAGAAGCTTTTGAAGATTTGAAGGACATGATGAAGACTAATCCTGTGTTGTCGCTCCCTGATATTGGAAAGCCCTTCGAAGTATAGACAGATGCATCAGACTTTGCCCTTAGAGGAGTGTTGTTACAAGAAGGACATCCAGTGGCATTCAAAAGTCGAAAGTTGAATGAAGCTAAGAGGATATACATGGAGCAGGAGAAAGAACCACTTGCAGTGATTCATTGTTTATGGGCTTTGAGACACTACTTACTAGGATCACAATTTGTAATTAAGATTGACAATATAGCCGTAAGTCACTTCTTCACACGGCCAAAACTTACATCTAAGAAAGCAAGGTGGTAAAAGTTTTTAGCCAAGTTTGATTTCTCCTTCGAGCATAAGGCAGGAAAAGTGAACTGTGTAGTAGATGCCCTCAGTAGGAAGGTTGAATTTGCAACTCTAAGGGTGATCGCGTTAATGACAACTAGCAGAGTGACCAGAGATATCCGTAACTTGATTGAGGAAAATTTGCATTAAGACCCCCAAGCAATGGCCATTAGGAAGTTGGTGGATAGCGAAAAGTTGAAATACTTTTGGGAGGAAAATGGACTCCTATTAATAAAGGAACCTTGCATATTTGTTCCAAGAGCGGGAGAGCTTAGGTAGAAATTAATGCGAGAATGCCACGACACTTATTGGGCAGGACATCTAGGCTGGCAATGAACTGTTGTACTACTGAAACAAGGTTACTATTGGCCTCATATGTGACAAGATGTGATGGATTACTCGAGGACATGCCTCACTTGCCAACAAGACAAAGTAGACAGACAAAGACCGGCAAGAATGCTCAAACCTCTACTCGTGCCGACCAAACCGTGGGAAAGTATTTCTTTAGACTTTATAGTAAGGCTTCCTAAAATGGGGGATATGTCACGACCCAAATTTAGAGACATGACGGGTGAATAGGCCTAGTGGGCGTTGCCCACTAAGCCCAAGCAAGCCTCTTTACGTAATCTCGTTCACTATCCCATCAATTTTTCATCACCATTACTAGACCACCATTTATAATTTACAATTAGACGTATTTTCATAATACAATATAGATACTAAAAATTTACATTTGTATGATCTCAAAATAAGGTTATTCATAGCCATCTCATAATGGCACCATCATTCCAAACTATACATGCATCATTAGCAAAATGATTCTTAGCAATTTACATTTAATGTACATGTACTCATATAAAAGACTTTTGACAACTAGCGAAGTGACTTTGATGAGGTTATGGCTATCGAATGCCATGATACCTACCAAGAGTGAATGCAAGTGGATGCCTTAGTCTCGGTCCCAACTATCTACGGATTTGAAAATATGCAATTTAAAAGAGTGAGTATAAACTCAGTGAGTGAACATAATAAGGGAACAAGCAATGACAAGGAATGTTTTAGAAAACATGATGCACTAACGATAAACCATGCAATTTAGTCTAAATTTTTGGTTAAAACCCCTCATTTCAAACTTTGAATGTTTAATCTCTTAATGTTACAAAACCCATGATGAACCATAAAGTTGAATAGAATGAAAATTTCAGCAATGACCAAGCAAGACAAACAAACAAAGGGTTTTCTCGTTGCAGCGAAAAGGCATCCTTAATTTGCATATGCTTTGGTTTTTCAAACATATCTCCCACTACAGAAGTCCAACTGACATGATTTTTAGGTCATTAGAATGCTAAGAGGCTGGGCTACAACTTTGATGTTTACTACTTTACCCTAGTGCTAATTGAAAGGTGGTCAAAATCTTTGTCAAATAGAAAGAATTGCACCAAAATTTTGGAACCACCCGAGAGTTTCTCGCTGTAGCGAGAATGAATCTTGCTACAGTGAGAAGCTTCAGGAAATTTCTCATAGCAGCGAGAACTAGGCCAATGTAACCCCCCAACCCAAGAGTTTCTCGCTATAGCAAGAAACAGAGCAGTTTAGTTAAAAGGGGTATTGTTACATCAAAAAGCCGTTTTCTTGCTGAAATGAAAAGCAATTTAGGAGCAATTAACAATGCCAACATACAACACAATCGCAATTACTTTCATAAACTTTTTATAAAATATATACATATATATATATATATATGTATATACATACATCCTCATGCGTACCATCCCTCCACACTCAGCTCATGTGCACTGCCTACTAGCACATAACTAGGTCATCATCAGTTCATGTGCACTCCCATACCGCACATAGCTGGGTCATCATTATCACACAAAAGGAGCATCCAAAGCATAATATACATATCAATATAATGTGATAACGCATGAACTATTCATATTATACATTTCACAAGATAGAAACATTTCATCAAGGGCTTGTTCCCTAAGTATATATTTTTTGTAAAGCAAAAACAAATGAAACTTTCAAATGATTTATTTAAACATGTAGTCACTTCCCAAAACATTTTGAAATGCAAGTTCACTCACCAGTATTTGTTAAATCTTAGATCGACTCTAACTTCCACTAATGCTCCGAATGGAGATGTGGGGTCTCGTTGGAACCTATCACACACAATAGCATCGCAAATCAACTCAATTCACATAACCATAATTCTAAAAGCTATCTCCTAAATCATGTTTTACTAGTTATTCCTAACTAGCTTCCAATTGCCATTAAGCGGCTATTTACTTTCACTATTTTACTCACACTAAAGATGAATAAATAATCCTCAATTATAAAACATTCACAAATCTATCCACTAGCCATTTTTAACAACTTAAAAATCAACTCTAATTCACTACTCACCTTGAAAACTTTGTAATTGAATTCCTTTCCAAAAATTTTCAAGCTATTATAGAAGCTCCCTTTTTCTCTCTCTAAGACACCTAGCTAGTGATAAGAAGTATGGAAGTAAGACTTTTTAAGGGTTTTAAAGTGAGAGAGTGAAAGAGCAAAAAAAGGTTTTATGAAAAAGCGCATAAAAGCATGAAAATTAGAGTTAACTTGAGAGAAGTTATGGAGGTTTCAAAACAAGCTTCCATGAAGGATGAAAGAAACGTGAGATGGGAGGAGGAAGAAGAAGAAGCTGCTGAAAAATGAGAAGAAGTTGCTGGAAAATGATATTTATAGCTAAAGTTTATCCAAACTCCATTTAAACTACGAATATGCTCTTAAAAAGTAGGCTTTGTCTTCCTCCAATCCTTTGTGTAATCTTTTTACTCTTTTGACACTGGGACAAAGTCCATAATAGTCTAGAAATACTCAGGTTCACGAAAACTTAAAAATTTTGACCTGAGATGAAAAATGATCATTTTGCCCGTACCTTGGAAATCATCATTATTTCTATTTCTTTCATCATTTTATCCTTATTTTCATCATTCATTTATGCCTTAGGCCTACTTAGGCTTTAATAATGTTTGAAATCATACTTCTAGGGGCTCACTAAAGAAATGACAAAATTACCCTTAGTCTGTGATATCGCGTCTACTTCAATCTATGAGTCTATAAAGATCAAGGTCTCACATTCTCCCCTACTAAAAGAAATTCGATCCCCAAATTTAAATTAAACTATAAGGTAGCATACCTTTATGTATTAAAGAGGTGCGGATACTTTGTTTGCATCTCCTCTTCGGCTTCCCACGTTACCTCCTCATTGGTGTGGTTTCACCATAACACTTTCACTGATGCTATTTCCTTTGAACAGAGCTTTTTGACTTGTTTATCAAGGATAGCCGCTGGCTGCTCCTCATAGGTTAAATCATCTTGCAATTGGATGGTTTCATATCGTATTACATGAGATGGATTTGGATTATACTTCCTAAGCATTGACACATGGAATACAGGGTGAATATTCGAGAGGTCTGGTGGTAGCGCCAAATGATAAGCCACTACTCCAACCCTTTCTAGGAACTCGAAAGGTCCTATATACTGAGGACTTAATTTTCCTTTCTTGTTGAACCTCATTACCTTTTTTGTTGATGAGACTTTAAAAAACAAGCGATCTCGCACTTGAAACTCCAAGTCTCTCTACCTGTTATCAACATATGACTTTTGTCTACTTTGTGCTGAAAATATCCTCTAACGAATCATGCGTATTTTCTTAGTGGCATCCTGTAACAATTCTGGTCCCAAGAGTTTCCTTTCTTCCACCTCTAGCCATCTAATGGGTGACTTGCACCTCCGTCTATATAATGCGTTAAATGGTGCCATCTGGATGCTATCTTGGAAACTATTGTTGTAAGCAAACTCCAACAATTCTGGTCCCAAGAGTTTCTTTTCTCCCACCTCTAGCCATCTAATGGGTGACTTGCACCTCCGTCTATATAATGCGTTAAATGGTGCCATCTGGATGCTATCTTGGAAACTATTGTTGTAAGCAAACTCCACTAAGTGTAGATACCGATCCCATTTAACCCCAAAGTCTATTACATATGCCCTCAACATATCTTCCAATGTCTGTATTGTTCGTTCAGATTACCCATCAGTCTGAGGGTGGAAAGCCGTGCTGGAATTCAACTTAGTGCCCAACGCTTCTTGCAACTTTCCCCAGAACTTACTGGTGACTTGTGCTCTTATGTCAGATACTATAGAAATGAGGATACCATGTAGTCATACTATCTCATCCACATAAACTCGAGCATACTACGCAACCCCGTAAGTAATCTTAACCAGAAAAAAATGGGCTGACTTCATTAACTGGTCTACTATGATCCAAATCAAGTTGTAGCCCCCACTAGTTCAAAGCAAGCCTATTACAAAGTCCATTGCAACATGCTTCACTTCCATTCGGGCACTGGTAATGGCTATAGTAGCCCTGCAGGCCTTTGATGCTTGGCCTTAACTTGTTCCCAAACCAGGCACTTGGAGACAAACTCAGCTACATCTTTCTTAAGTTTTTCCCTCCAATATACCTCTTTCAAATCTTGATACATCTTTGTAGCCCCTGGATGTACCACATAGGCTACCATGTGCGCCTCCTTCAATATTTCTCTCCTCAATCCATTACTATCAAGCACATAAAGTCTGGTTCCATACCTCAATACTCCATCTGTGCCTTTAGTAAACATCTTTCCTTTCCTTCCTTGAGGGTCCTCTAAGGCCTTAGCTACGAACTCATCTTTACCTTGCGCTTCTCTGATCTGATCTATTAAAATAGGCCTCACTCTAAAATGTGCTAGCAATGTATTTGCCTTCGAAACTTCCAAATGCACACCCATGTCTCCCAAGCTATGCCCCTCCCTAATCAAGGATCTCCTATCTGTACAGATATGTGCAAAGCTCCCTATTTATTTTTGGCTCAAGGCATTCGCCACTACATTTGCCTTAATGGGATGATAAAGAATAGTATAATCATAATCCTTTAGCAACTCCATCCACCTACGTTGCCGCAAGTTAAGATCCCTCTGTTGAAATATATATTTTAGGCTTTTGTGGTCCGTATATATCTCGCAAGTCTCACCATACAAGTAATATCTCCAAATCTTTAAGGCAAACACGATTGCTGCCATTTCCAAATCATGTGCGGGGTAATTTTGCTCATGCCTTTTAAGTTGCCTTGATGAATATGCAATCACCTTCCCATGCTGCATTAATACACACCCTAAACCAACAGCGATGCATCACAAAATACCGTATAATCCCCTTTGCCTTGCGATAGGCTTAATACTGAAGTTGTGGTGAGACATGCCTTAAGCTTCTCAAAGCTATCCTCACAAGCATCTGACCACTCAAATTTTGTATTTTTACGTGTCAGCTTAGTCAGAGGGGTGACCATTTTGGAGAAGTCCTTTTACAAAATGATGATAATAGCCAGCCAAACCCAAAAAGCTTCTAATCTCCATAACTGATGTTGGCCTTAGCCACTTTTTCACTACCTTAACTTTCTTTGGATCAACTTCTACCCCATCCTTGGATATGACATGTCCCAAGAATGCGACACTTTCAAGCCAGAACTCACACTTGGAGAACTTGGCATACAATCGATGTTCTCTTAAAGTTTGGAGCACTATCTTAAGATGCTGCTTATGCTCTTCTCAGCTCTTCGAGTAGATCAAGAAGTCATCAATAAACACCACCACGAACTTGTTTAAATAGGGCTTGAACACTCTGTTCATCAAATCTATAAAGGCTGCAAGGGCATTTATAAGTCCAAATGACATCACCAAGAACTCATAGTGCCCATATCTTGTTCGAAATGCTGTCTTTGGTATATCTTCATTTTGGATCCTCAACTGATGGTACCCAGATCACAGATCTATCTTAGAGAAACATTATGCTCCTTGTAGTTGATCAAAGAAATCATCTATTATTGGAAGTGGGTACTTATTCTTCATCGTCACTTTATTAAACTGTCGGTAGTCAATACATAATAGATATCAAATTGGTTAGAGCATTGCTTTTATCCCCCTAAAAACTAATGATGGTTCACCGAGAAAATCAAATATAACCAATTTATGATAACAGTCCACGCTGGCATGGCAGGGCGATAACCAATCCATTCCCAAGATCACGTCAAAATCTAAGGTATCTAATACAACTAGATTTACCAAGGTTTCTTTGTCTTTGGCCTGAACTACACAGGACTTATATTCCCATACTGCCACAAATACCTCCTTTAAAGGGGTCGACACCACTAATTCTTCATTTCTTATAACACGATCTTTACCTAAACGAGGTGTAAAACATGAAGAAATAAAGGAGTGGGTAGCACCAGAATCAAACAATACCCGAGCATTCATATTACAAATTGAAAAAAAATCCTTGATACCACTCCATTGAATGTTTGGGCTTCTTGCGATGTTTAAGCAAACACCTTTGCGTGACCCCTATCGACGAAACTCTAACGTCCAGACCTAGAAGGCTGTCCTTGAGAGGAAGTAACAACACCTCTACCTTTTGATCCGTTAGCCTCTCGATCAGATGAGGCGGCTACTGAAGGAGCAAACGAGGCTGGTTGGGCAGAACCACAAGCAGAACCTTGGGATTGATGAGCTATCGGGCAATTCTTTTTAATATGTCCAGGTTGATCGCACAAGAAACAAACTCCCATAGCACGAAGGCATCTTCCTCTATGCTGTCCCCCAAAAGTATCACAACGATGGATAACTTGACTACCCTGCCTCGAATCTTGTTGCCTCCCAACATTGAAGGTTCTCTATCTTGCCCTAATACTAGCACTAGGCGAGTCACTCCCTTGTTGAGGTAATTATGAGTCCCTTTGTGGGCTTTGATGGCCAAAAGACGAAATATTACCACTGAAGTCTTTACTACCTTGATAGCTTTTTGTCTTGGCTCTCTTTGCTCTATCCCTTGTAGCCCTACTCTCACTAGTCCTCATCTCAATCCGTTGAGCGCAATCCACTACTGCGGAGTAGGTATTGAAATCTCGAGATGCCACAGCCTTAAACAATGTCTCCACTAGCCCATCCACAAACCTCTGAATCTTTATCTCCTCAATAAAAACTAGATAAGGCATATATCGAGCCAGTTGCATGAATTTGATGTTGTATTCTGACATCGTCATACTTAGGGTCTGTACCAATGCCTCAAACTCCCTAGCTCATGCATTACGTACACCAAGTGGTAAGAATCGATCTAAGAAGGCTGTACTGAACTCTTTCCAAGTTAACAATGTTGCATCTGTCGGCCTCTTCTACGCAATGAACTATACCACTCTTGCACCATGTCCTCTAATTGGAAGGCGACTAGCTCAACTGATCTAGTATTAGAGCATCCTAGGGCCTCACAAATTTTTTCCATCTTATTTAAGAAAATCTGGGGTTTTTCTGATGCATTAGACCTTGAAAATGACCGACGCTTAAGCTTCAGGAAATCAGGAAAGGAAATCTCTAAATGACCCATTTCAACCTCAAGATGTTGGCGATTAGCCTACCCTTGGGAACTAGGGGATTCTTGTACTGTAGGTCTCCCCTTCATTATCCTCTGTATATCATCCATACGGGTTGCCATCCTATCTACAACCCAATTAACTCCTTGTAGGCCTGCCGCCAAGTTCTCAATGGTGATGCCCCTAGATGGTTGTCTATCCGCATCGCCCGAAGGCTGTCCCTTCTCTCTCCTACTCACAGCCGTATTTGCCTTCATCAACCTAGTGGCCCTGCCATGTCTACCTCGCCTTTTAAGGGTGGATGCCCATGACCTATTTGTCATCTCATTAAGAGCATCTTGCTCCCTCATCCATCTTGAGGCGGCTCGTGTCTTAGGCGACATTCTTACCTAGATAGAGCAAACATCTGTTATTAAACACATTTTGCAATTATAATCGTATCTAAGGAAAAAGGTGGTTTCTAACATAAGGAATATGTGCTGTCCCTTGGTTGTAAAATGTGTCACGATTCACACTTCATAACCGAAGTTTTCACATAAAGACCCGACACTCTGCTGGACCAACAAAAGGAAGTCCTAGGACCTAAACAACCTAGGACTCTGATACCAAGTCTGTAACGACCCAAATTTCGGGCCATGACTGGTGCATGAGCCTAGTGGACGTAGCCTACTAAGCCTAAGCAAGCCTCTTTACGTAATCTCGTTCACTATCCATCAATTTTTCATCACCATTACTAGACCACCATTTGTAATTTGTAACTAGATGTATTTTCAT
Organism: Theobroma cacao; assembly: GCF_053813885.1. Lineage (NCBI taxonomy): Eukaryota > Viridiplantae > Streptophyta > Magnoliopsida > Malvales > Malvaceae > Theobroma > Theobroma cacao. Next base: position 12,214,976 of record NC_142646.1, read on the forward strand.
AATACAACATAGATACCAAAAATTTACATTTGTTTGATCTCAAAATAAGGTTATTCATAGCCATCTCATAATGGCACCATCATTCCAAACTATACATGCATCGTTAGCAAAATGATTCCTAGAAATTTACATTTAATGTACATGTACTCATATAAAAGACTTCTAATGACTAGCGGAGTGACTTTGGTGAAGGTACGACTATCGAATGCCATTATACCTACCAAGAGTGAATGCAAGTGGACACCTTAGTCTCGGTCCCAACTATCAATGGATCTGAAAATATGCAATTTAAAAGATTGAGTATAAACTCAGTGAGTGAACATAAGAAGGGAACAAGTAATGACAAGGAATGTTTTAGAAAACAATATGCACTTACGATAAACCATGCAATTTAGTCTAAATTTTTGGTTAAAACCCCTCATTTCAAACTTTGAATGTTTAATCCCTTAATGTTACAAAATCCATGATGATCCATAAAGTCGAATAGAATGAAAATTTCAGCAATGACCAAGCAAGACAAACAAATGGAGGGTTTTCTCGCTACAATAAAAAGGCATTCTTAGTTTGCATATGCTTCAGTTTTTCAAGAATATCTCGCACTACAGAAGTCCAATTGACATAATTTTTGAGTCATTAGAAAGCTAAGAGACTGGGCTACAACTTTGATGTTTACCACTTTGCCCATTTCTGATCGAAAGATGGTTAAAATCTTTTTCAAAGTGAAAGAACTACACTAGAATTTTGGAACCACCCGAGAGTTTCTCGCTACAGCGAGAACCAGGCCAGTGTAACCCCCCCCAACCCGAGAGTTTCTCGTTGCAGCAAGATTCATTCTCGTTGCAGTTTTAAAAAGAGCAATTTAGTTAAAAGGGGTATTGTTACATCAAAAAGCCATTTTCTTGTTGAAATGAAAAGCAATTTGGGAGCAATTAACAATGCCAACATACAACACAATCACAATTATTTTCATAAACTTTTTATAACATATATACATATATATATATATATGTATATAAATACATCATCATCCATACCATTCCTACACACACAGCTCATGTGCATTTCCTACTCGCACATAGCCGGGTCATCATCAGCTGATGTTGTCACGACCCAGAACTCCCCTTAAGCTCGTGACAACAGTCGCGATGTCTCGATCGACACTCATTACCCGAAATGTCAATCGAAACCCCGCAAGGCTTTAATATCAGTTTCTCATTTTTCTTGTGAGTAACTGTTGCCAAATATCATGTTCAAAAAGATTTTATACTATTTCCAACTTAAAACAATAAAAAAAATAATTTTCGTCTCACAGTGGTATTTTAGTCATTTTTCCCTGAAAATTTTGAAACTAGCTAATAATGTAGTATACGGTGCAAAACACAATAATCAAAAATAAATTTGGATGTCTAAAACATTCGTTTAAAGTGAAATTATGACTATTAGAATAAAATAAAAATATTAAACAAAATATTCTATTTTTTATAAAATAATATTTTTTTTTAAATACTGCGTAAATAATTTTTTACAATGTAAAAGCAAAATAAATTCCTACATATAGTAGTACAGATAACTAGAGTATGAAATTTAATTTACAGTGACATGTGGACCCCCAAATGAAAAAAATGAACAAAGGTTGCAAACCTACAGTTTTTGAGGAAGTAAAGCCAACTGTAGCCTTCGACGAGATCAACTATCTACAGCCTATACTGAGCCTGAAATGGGTAGAAATAAGGGTGGTGAGATTATAAAATCCCAGTGAGTAAATAGATACCATGTAAAATATCTAAAGCCGAGTAAATGGAGACAGATAAAATAGTTTAATATACTGTAATTCATCATCTTTCAACTCATTTCAATCAAATAAAATCAATTCATATAAATCGAGTAATCAACATGGCTTATGAATTTCTTAAAACTTTGGCTCGTGCCAAAAATCATTTTCATACCCAGTTATTAGGGATACCTTGATCGAGGGTTATCCCAACTAAGTCCGTCAAGGTTGTTAAAAAGTTATGTACGCATAAATCATGTTCTTATTTTAAAAACATAGCCGTTCCTTGACGTTAGCGGAGTTCATCATCACGAGGTGGTTTGGCATGAAGTGAACTCTAAAGGTATACCTCGGGAGTTACCCTACTCACCTCTCTAACCAAAGTAAGAATATGACCAGGTTCCGTACCCCTATAATAGGCTAGTCCACAAAACTAGCCTACTGCAGCAAGATAAACCCACCATACAATAAAAATTCAACAGCATGATATGGCAATTTTATCATTATCCAGCCTATCAAGGCAAACAACAGTTTATACATTTCAATACAAATATCAATTCAGTCATTCATGCCAATTTTGTCATAAGCCAATCAATTAGAACCATAAATTCATAATACATCAAATGGTCTCCTATTACTCTATTTGCAAAGCCATCATTCAATTTTAAAATAATTTTATGAAATCGTTTTATTTAAACCCATTTTGTTTATAAAACCTAAAAATTTACCATTTAAACTCATTTTTCATAAAATCACAAAATCGGATAAAAACCACTCTAGATAATTAAGACGATAGTAAGGTTACTCACAATGTCTAGAGTACGGATTTTCGAAGTACTCTGACTACTGGTCCTCGGATGCAATTTTCTTGCCTTTATCGGAGGACTCACCACCTTGACATAGTACAAAATCGAGAAACTTACTACATTGGTACTAAATCAAAATTAGACTAATTTAGACTACTAATGCATGATATGGAATGCAAAATGCACGGGTAACCATCTAAACCCGGTATTGGCTTAATTCGTCTTATCACTCGATTAATTGGCCAACGCGTCCAATTTAGCTCCAAATTGCTCCATTTCTTTTCCAATACCTTAATTCACCAAACACAAGTCAAATAACCTAAAATTTGGCAAAACCATCTTCACTTTTCTTCTTAGAATTTTCGGTCAATAATGGTGCATTAACACCGTGATTTTTCTTACTACTTTTTCACACCATAATTCATCATTTTCTAATCAATTCTCTTAAAATAAAAATCAAATTCATCCTCACTCAATACAAGGTAGGTTCAACCATTGATGGGTGATGGGGAAAATGAATTCTTTTCTTATTGTTTTGCTTCTCTACATGGTAAACTAACTAAAAACACTAACATAACTTGAAATCAAATCAATCCAACATCATTCTTTCTCCATACCCATTCGGTTATCCATGAATTGACCATGAAAACATGAAATTTAACCATGAAAAATAAGGAGCAATGCTTAAGGAAAATAGATTTCAAGTTTAAATTGAGAAATCCTTCCTTTTTCACTTGCTTTCCTTGATTTTCCACACTTTTTCTCATGAAATTCTCCACCTAGGGTTTGTTCTTTCTTTGTTTCCCTCTTTTCCTTGCTTGGCCGAATATTTGGAGAGAAGTGAGAGGTTTATTGGCTGATTTTTAAAGGAAATAATAAAATATTCTAAGCTCGACAAGTGTCATTTTATTATTGGTCTATTTTTAAAACTTTAAAAATTTAAACTTTTTATCTCCATCACATATATTTTCTCACTTATCCATAACATAAAAAGTCAATGGATGAATTCTATGAGCATGACAAGTGTTGGTGGTGTAAAATTACAATTTTGCCACTAGGGTGGCAAAATTACCATTTTACCCCTATGCTCTGAAAAATACCGAGATTACAATTTTTCACTTCTCAACCTCAAATCATACTCCAATAAGTCAAATGTGATCAAAATCTTTAAAAAATTTCCCATTTTGTTCTCGAGTGGTAAAATTACCATTTTACCCCTAGATAATAAAATTTTCGGTTTGACTCCAATTTGATCCTTGAACTCCAAATCACCATTTTAAATCATTCTTGGACTGTAAAATTTTCAATGTCACCTAAAATCTCTATTTGATCTAGTTCGAGGCTTAAATCAACTTTGTTGTACCTCTAGGTACAATACCTCCTTTTTGTAAATTTTTTGGGACTCTCCTAGCATGCAAACATGCTATCCATCACATGTATGTCATGATAAGTATTTTAGAAGGTCAGGCTTTACAGCACTACCCCCCTAAAAATAAAATTTTGACCTCAAAATTTCACTTATCGGATTCCAAGAAAAGATGTGGATATCGGTCTCTCATCTAGTGCTCGACTTCCCACGTCATCTCTTCCATTCGAGCTTTCTGTGGCATCCCCCTCGAGGGCCCACTCCAAGGTATTGTTATATCCAGGTTCCCATCACTTGACTTACTTGCATTCGCCACTCCTAAGGGTGGCATGACAAACCCTGCAGAACCTTCTCGCCAAGCTTCGAACTTGAGACCTTTTGCTCCCTCCGAAGGGAACGCCTTTAACCATTGGGATGTTTTTATTCCTCAACACTTGATCCTTTTGATCTAGAATATGTACGGGTTGCATATAAGTCAAATCATCCTTAAATCATCAATCATGCATGTTTACTTAACTATCCACAATTCCTCTACCTTGATCTTTTATCAAACCTTCCAATATTCAAGCATTTCATAATACATAAGGATCAAACACCTTTTATTTATCCATATATATATATATATTTAACATCACAGATAATTCAAATTTGATAACCATTAGTAACCATATTCTGAAAAAGAAACTCTCGTACTTTTATGATCAAGTACTTATTAAGTAAATCTCGACTATTAGCACAATACATTTAAATAAATAAACATACTTTTGGATGTATCCTTATGGACTTAATCAATCCTTAAAATTCCTAGGTCATAACCAACTAGTTAGTTATATGTCACATACAAACATATTCAACTTGTGATTCCTTAAATTTACATCCAGACATTAGATCTCATGGCCTCATTAGTTTATCAATCTGGAAATGAAAATAAACATTTATCTCCCCTTATGTACACTTTAAAATCAAAGTATCATTTATTAAGATTTTTTTGATATCAACTTCCTCCAGTCCCTTTTTCCTTAGAAGATTAAATCCATAATCAATCATTTTGAGTCATGGGCTTATGCCAATCAAGGCAGATTTTCACACCTTTGATTACATGAATTCAATTGCACATATTCACCTATAAGCTATAAACCTTTCCTCAAATCTTTATATTCCAAAACTGATATATTATTTATATCATTTCCAATCATATGCTTGAGTTTCATCATGCTATATCCTCACATCACCATATCATTAATCACATCTCACTTGCTAATTGTCACTTTAAAAAAAATAAACTTAGACTGATTCGAATCATGCATGCCTTAAGCATTTTCAAATTCCAATTTCCATACTACCTTAAGAAATTTTCATTATCTGGCTTCATTATCCAAATTATCTTCATTCACCCTTTGTTCTGTTCTTCCATACTAATGTGATATCATTCTCCCCAAACCAATTTGCAGTTTGTACTTAAAACTGTAAGACTTGAAATAAGATTATTCTAAGTACTTTTCAATGTCAATACGAATTTCACTTCCAACTTACAGCTTCCTCTTTACAGCCACATAATTTAATGCTAGCTTCCACAAAATTCGTAGCAAAACTCTTCTTGAGTATTTTCTTTGGAATATCTATCTTAGATTTATGTCTCACAGCATGTGATCATTTAACTTGTGACTTAGTCGTTAGGCTCCTCAACAAGTTTTAAAAAATCTCACATTTCGTACTTGTTGTGTATGATTAGAAATTTCTTCTCAAAGATGTTCATGCATTCCTAAAACACTTAATCTTAAAGGTATATAAATACGTACTCATCCATTCAATCCTCAACTCATCTTCATAGGTTTCTAGGGTGCCACACAATTGGCCTCATGTTGTTACTAACCCTAGTCATTTAACTGAATCAATACAGAAATTGCAAATTCTCGTAATGATACTCTATATAAACTGGTTTTTTATACTAGTCTCATAATTCTTCATTCACACTTTCATCACTTGGTATCTTATCTCAAGGTAGCCATCTCAAGAATTTTTCAATTTTTCTTTAATTATATGCTCATACACGAGGTGATAAAGAAGCTTTTCAATTTATTTAGGTAAATATTCTCTAGAATTTTTAAAACTCCTAAATAATAAAGCTCAAAGACCAATAGCCAAAATTCAATTTGTAACCTCATTATTGTGCCACTCCTATCATATTTGTGCATCATAGGCGTGAGGTATTCAGAGCATTGCAGCGCTAGACAGTCAGTGCTGCGAAGTTGTAACTATTAGAAATTTCCTCATCAAAGCTATTTGTCTACATTCAAAGTCACCACATCAATCATTCTCAACCAGTGGGTTTCCCTTCTAGACATATATCATAAGTTCCATAAGCATAGGTACCTTTTATTTTCTTATCATACACACTAAGCCAAGTTAATACTTTCAACTCATGTCATCTTTTGACTTTCACCATCATTCATAAAATCCCACCTTAAAACATCCTTTCCATACGGTGTAATGAATTCATGATACATATATCACCTCACAAATAAGTTGCTTACTGTCTACAACTTTCCTCAAATTTATTGTCATCCCTATCTAATTATCTTCCTTCTCTTGTACTCCAATAATTTTATTGACTTTCAAAATAATTAACTACGAAAACAGCTCAGCTTCCTCCTCACTTTATTCTCGCAATCCTTACTAAATCAAAATTTCATATTCCCCATATTCCATAATTTAATTTCATTGGGCTATATTTGTGCCCAATTATTACCTCATAATGTCATGGCATCACTGAGTAATCCCCTTCATGCTTAAATTACAATCATCAACTTAATCACATCATCCATTTCGAATGTTATTTATAACCTTATTGCTTCCTCCTATAACCTTTCTTAATAATTATATTACCAATTTATCTCTGTCATACAAAAAAAATTCCCTTACACATCCAGTCATTTAAATAGCTACTTTATAATCCATTCTAGTCATACACTTTAAAAGCCAAACTATTAACTTTTTTGTACAGATAACTATTATCTCCTTTACACAACATCTACCTAGAGTTAAAGTAGTACAAAATCCTATGAAAATATTACATGTCATTGAGATCATCATCTTAATCTGATCTTATCGGAAGATTCTACTCCAAGTCCTTCTTAAGATCCTCTTTCGAGTTCTCCTCCTCCTATGATTTTCTCCTTTGCTCCTCAATCCAGGCTTGTTGTATTCTCCTACATTCCTCATAACTCACCGGTGCAGTATTTTTTCCATAACTGGGAGGAAAATGTCATACAATGTTCACCTTCCTAAGGGGATAATTTGCAGCAGTTACTTTCTCTTTATTCTTTTCTTGACGTTCATTTACATTCATCCCATAGCCTAGAGGATAGTGTTGAACAATTGACACGCTCTTCCTAGAACGAATATATCCTCTTGCAATTTCCTCCCTTGTCCATTCCCTATGGTACTCTTTAGGTTGTTTCAAAAGAAAATTTCTTACAGTTTTTGGAGTATCAGAGCTATCCTCACTTTTAAGACTCTCGGTACTCTTAAAGCTTTCCTTATTATGAAATCATTCTGCTAAGTTCGGAGGAATTCTATTAATAGGAATTCGGGATGGACCACTTTTCGAATTGCCTAGATCAGGGCGCCATTGGCTTTTAGCAGTGGAATATAATGATCCCTTACTAGCACTATGAGGGGTATCGGGGACTACCGCCTCTTCTAGACATGGTGTGTATGTCACTAGTGCACCTCAAAACCTATACGCAATCAAGTAGTAATTACTTAATCATTCATGCCTCACAAGGGCGATTAGGATTCTACATGTAGATGCATGTATTCTATTCGATCTAACTTAACTTAACTCATGGCCACACTAACACTGTAAATTTTTAAAATAACTATAAAACCAAAAACTCTTATCTTTAAAACCAAAACCTCTGATACCAACTTAATTGTCACGACCCAAAACTTCCCTTGAGCCCGTGACAACCGTCGTGATGTCCCGATCGACACTCATTATCCGGAATGTCAACCGGAACCCCGCAAGGCTTTAATATCAACTTCTCATTTCCCCTGTGAGTAACTGTTGCCAAATATCACGTTCTAAAAGATTTTATAATATTTCCAACTTAAAACAATAAAAAAATAATTTTTGTCTCACAGGGGTATTTTAGTTATTTTCCCCTGAAAATTTCGAAACTAGCTAATAATGTAGTATACGATGCAAAACACATATTTCATAATCAAAAATAAATTTGGATGTCTAAAATATTCGTTTAAAGTGAAATTATGACTGTTAGAATAAAATAAAAATATTAAACAAAATATTCTATTTTCTTATAAAATAATATTTTTTTAGAACACTGAGTAAATAATTTTTTACAGCATAAAAGCAAAATAAATTCCTACATATAGTAGTACAGAAAACTAGAGTATGAAATTTAATTTACAGTGACATGTGGACCCCCAAATGACAAAAATGAACGAAGGCTGCAAACCTACCGTTTTTTAGGAAGTAAAGCCAACTGTAGCCTTTGACGATATCAGCTATCTACAGCCTATGCTGAGCCTGAAATGGGTGGAAAAGAGGGTGGTGAGATTATAAAATCCTAGTGAGTAAACAAATACCATGTAAAATATCTAAAGCTGAGTAAATAGAGACAAATAAAACAGTTTAATATACTGTAATTTATCATCTTTCAACTCATTTCAATTAAATAAAATCAATTCATATAAATCGAGTAATCAACATGGCTTATGAATTTCTTAAAACTTTAGCTCGTGCCAAAAATCATTTTCATACTCAATTATCAGGGATACCTTGATCGAGGGTTATCCCAACCGAGTCCGCCAAGGCTATTAAAAAGTTATGTACGCATAAATCATGTTTTTATTTTAAAAACATAGCTGTTCCTTGGCGTTAGCGGAGTTCATCATCACGAGGTGGTTTGGCATGAAGTGAACTCTAAAGGTATACCTCAGGAGTTACCCTACTCGCCTCTCCAATCGAGGTAAAAATATGACTAGGTTCCGTGCCCCTTTAATAGGCTAGTCCACAGAACCAGCCCACTGCAGCAAGGTAAACCCATCATACAATAAAAATTCAACAGCATGATGTGGCAATTTTATAATTATCCGGCCTATCAAGGCAAACAACAGTTTATACATTTTAACACAAATACCAATTCAGCCATTCATGCCAATTTTGTCATAAGCCAATCAATTAGAACCATAAATTCACAATACATCAAATGGTCTTCACTTACTCTATTTGCAAAACCATCATTAAATTTTAAAACAATTTTATGAAATCATTTTATTTAAACCCATTTTGTTTATAAAGCCTAAAAATTTACCATTTAAACTCATTTTTCATAAAATCACAAAATCGGATAAAAACCACTCTAGATAATTAAGATGATAGTAAGGTTACTCAAAATGTCTAGAGTGCGGATTTTCAAAGTACTCTCACTACTGGTCCTTTGATACAATTTCCTTGCCTTTATCGGAGGACTCACCACCTTGACATAGTACAAAATCGAGAAACTTACTACAGTGGTACTAAATCGAAATTAGACTAATTTAGACTACTAATGCATGATATGGAATGCAAAATGCACGGGTAACCATCTAAACCTGGTATTGGCCTAATCCGTCTTATCACCCGATTAATTGGCCAACGCATCCAATTTAGTTTCAAATTGCTCCATTTCTTTTCCAATACCTTAATTCACCAAACACAAGTCAAATAACCTAAAATTTGGCAAAACCATCTTCACTTTTCTTCTTAGAATTTTCGGTCAATAATGGTGCATTAACACCGTGATTTTTCCTACTACTGTTTCACACCATAATTCATCAGTTTCTAACCAATTCTTTTAAAATAAAAATCAAATTCATCCTCACTCAATACAAGGTAGGTTCAACCATTGATGGGTGATGGGGAAAATGAATTCTTTTCTTGTTGTTTTACTTCTCGACATGGTAAACTAACTAAAAACACTAACATAACTTGAAATCAAATCAATCCAACATCATTCTCTCTCCATACCCATTCGGCTAGCCACGAATTGACCATGAAAACACAAAATTTAACCATGGAAAATAAGGAGAAATGCTTAAGAAAAATAGATTTCAAGTTTAAATTGAGAAATCCTACCTTTTTCACTTGTTTTCCTTGATTTTCCACACTTTTTCTCTTGAAATTCTCCACCTAGGGTTTGTTCTTTCTTTGTTTCTCTCTTTTCCTTGCTTGGCCGAATATTTGGAGAGAAGCGAGAGGTTTATAGGCTGATTTTTAAAGGAAATAATAAAATATTCTAAGCTCGACAAGTGTCATTTTATTATTGGTCCATTTTTAAAACTTTAAAAATTTAAACTTTTTATCTCCATCACATATATTTTCTCACTTATCCATAACATAAAAAGTCAATGGATGAATTCTATGAGCATGACAAGTGTTGGTGGTGTAAAATTACAATTTTGCTACTAGGGTGGTAAAATTACCATTTTACCCTTATGCTCCGAAAAATACCAAGATTATAATTTTTCACTTCTCAACCTCAAATCATACTCCAATAAGTCAAATGTGATCAAAATCTTTAAAAAAGTTCCCATTTTGTCCTCGAGTGGCAAAATTACCATTTTACCCCTAGATAGTGAAATTTTCGGTTTGACTCCAATTTGATCCTCGAACTCTAAATCACCATTTTAAATCATTTCTGGACTGTAAAATTTTCAATTTCACCCTAAAATCTTTATTTGATCTAGTTCGAGGCTTAAATCAACTTTGTTGTACTTTTGTAAATTTTTCGGGACTCTCCTAGCATGCAAACATGCTATCCATCACATGTATGTCATGACAAGTATTTTATAAGGTCAGGCTTTACAGATGTGCAGTCCCACACCGCACATAGCTAGGTCATCATTATCACACAAAAGGAGCATCCAAAGCATAATATACATATCAATATAATGTGATAATGCATGAACTATTCATATTGCACATTTCACAAGATAGAACATTTCATCAAAAGCTTGTTCCCCAAGTAAATAATTTTTTTAAAGCGAAAACAAATGAAACTTTCAAATGATTTATTTAAACATGTAGGCACTTCCTAAAACATTTTGAAATGCAAGTTCACTCACTTGTATTTGTTAAATCTTAGATCGACTCCAACTTCCACTAATGCTCCGAATAGGGATGTGGGGTCTTGTTGGAACCTATCACACACAATAGCATCATAAATAAACTCAATTCACATAACCATAATTCTAAAAGCTATCTCCTAAATCATGTTCTACTAGTTATTCCTAACTAACTTCCAATTACCGTTAAGCGTCTATTTACTTTCACTATTCTACTCACACTAAAGATGAATAAATAATCCTCAACTACAAAACATTCACAAATCTATCCACTAGCCATTTTCAATAACTTAAAAATCAACTCTAATTCACTACTCACCTTGGTAGCTTTGTAATTGAATTCCTTTCCAAAAATTTTCAAGCTATTGTAGAAGCTCCCTCTTTTTCTCTCTAAAACACCTAACTAGTGAGAGAAAGTATGAAAGTTAGACTTTTTAAGGGTTTTAAAGTGAAAGAGTGAAAGAGCAAAAAAAGGTTCTATGAAAAAGCGCACAAAAGCATGAAAATTGGAGTTAACTTGAGAGAAGTTATGGAGGTTTCAAAACAAGCTTCCATGGAGGATGAAAGAAACGTGAGATAGGAGGAAGAAGAAGAAGAAGCTACTGGAAAATGAGAAGAAGCTGCTGAAAAATGATATTTATAGTTAAAGTTTATACCAACTCAACTTAAATTACGAAAATGCCCTTAACAAGTAGGCTTTGTCTTCCTCTAATCTTTTGTGCAATCTTTTTACTCTTTTGACACTGGGACAAAGTTTATAATAGTCTAGAAATACTCGAGTTCACAAAAACTTAAAAATTTCGACTCGAGATGAAAAATGACCATTTTACCCCTACCTTGGAAATCATCATTATTTCTATTTCTTTCATCATTGTATCCTTATTTTCATCATTCATTTATGCCTTAGGCCTACTTAGGCCTTACTAATGTTTCAAAACATACTTCTAGGGGCTCACTAAGGAAATGATGAAATTACCCCTAGTTTGTGATATCGCATCTACTTGTATCTACGAGTCTATAAAGATCAAGGTCTCACATTCTCCCCCACTAAAAGTATGTAACATTCATTCCAGTATAAAAGTTTGGCTCTACAGAAGAAACGGCTTGCACGATTATTAAACATGTGGTAAAATATTGGGGTGTTTCGAAGAGCATAATTAGTGATAGAGATCCAAGGTGTATTGACTTTTTCTAGAAGAATATGTTCAAGCTATTAGGGTCAGAACTCAACATCTCTTCCAGTTATCATCCATAAACAGGTGGTCAGACAAAATGCTTTAATGGGTTATTAGAAGAATACTTGCGACACTTTGTACAATCGAACTAGAAGAATTGGCCCAATTTACTCGATGTGGCTCAATTATATTTCAACTCACAAAAGAGCTCAACAACCAATAGAACCTTTTTGAGGTTGTCACTGGACAACAACATAAACTTCCTCATACCTTAGTAGAATCGTATACTAGGAAAAGTCCATGGGCGTTTAACTTTGTTAAGGAGTGGAGGTAAAACACTGAAATAACTAGAGCTTATCTAGAGAAAGCCTTCAGCCGGATGAAGGAGTGGGCAGATAGAGGTCGAAGGAAGCAACACTTTAAGGTGGGAAACCCGGTACTAGTGAAGTTGATGCTCGAACAACTTCAATTCCTAAGGAAGAGAGATCGAAGACTAGTACAAAAGTATGAAGGTCTTGTACCGATTGTAGCTAAGGTGGGGAAGACTTCCTACAAGATTGATCACCCAAGTGGATGAAGGTACACTCTGTGTTTCATGTCAGTAATCTGAAGCCGTTCCATGCAGATACATCCCATGCAAGCAGGAATCGAGCCATAAGAGCTGCTATTAGCATCAAGCCACCATCACAACGTCGAATGGATGAGATTTTGGCAAAGAGGATGATGACAATCAACTGACAACCGACACAGGAGTACCTAGTGAAATGGAAAGGTTTGGGGCCAAATGAGATCACTTAGGAGAAAGAAGCCAACCTCCGCGTTTTCCAGCAGAGGATTAAACAGTTTCAAGCCAACCAGTCAATGAGGACGTCCACAAATTGAGTGGGTAAAAATGTCATGAGCCAACATTATATCAGACCATTATAAGGGATAGTTATATATGAGATTGAGTCTTTTGTACTTGTAACAGAAGTGTCCCTCTTTCAAACAATGTAATGGCTCGTGATGATACCTTGAAAAATACTTATCAAGTCTTTAAGGGGGAGGACTGTCACGACCCAAATTTCAGGCCATGACCGGCGCATGGGCCCAATGGACGTAGTCCACTAAGCCCAAGCAAGCCTAATAGTTTGACGTGTTCATCATTCTATCATAAACTGCTAAGTCAATTTTTCAAAACTTAAAATCAAAATAGTAATAGACATTGCCAACTCGTATTGGCATTTCTCATTTATTATGTACATACATTGTCTACATCATGTATTCCAATAATGTACATTAGGTTCGCCTACACATCTCAAAAAGAAGACTTGACTTCCAGCGGAGGGACACGGATGAATGTACAGCTACTGAATGCCGAGACACCTACCAAAAGATGGACACAAGTCTACAAGGATACCTCGTCCTAGTTACCGGCTGCCTCGTGATCTGAAAACATGAATTTGAAATGGTGAGTATAAACCCAGTGAGTGAACAAGGAAGGGAACAAGCAACAACAAAGAAAAATTTAAAATCATGATGCACTAGTTTCAAACAATGCAATTTGGTTCATTCCTAATAAAACCCCTTATCGAGCCCTTAAGTGATTAATTATTTGAAAATCATGAACCCATACTAACAAATCATTTGGAGAATGAAAGCTTCAATATTGCACAAGCAAGTCAAATACAACAACGAATCTTCGCTGCAGCGAGAATGCCTTTTCGCTGCAGCGACGTTGGAATTTAGTTATTAACAGAATGAAGGTTTCTCAACTGGTCGAGGGTTTCTCACTAAACCTCATCATTTTAAACTTAACTCTTTTAATCCTTAATGTTGGAAGTCCATGCTCCCATATGGTAGCAAAGAAGTGAAAGATAGGGCAGCAATTGAACAAGATAAGAGACCAAAACATAAAGTTTTTCGCTGTAACAAGATTCAATCTCCCTGCAACGAAATTTCTACCCAGAAACAGAATGTTTCTTGCTATAGCGAGATTGAATTTTGCTGCAGTGAAATTGCAACCCAGAAAACAGAAAGTTTCTCGTTGTAGTGAGAAGCTACAGTGTCATTCTCGCTGCAGCGAAAATGCATCCTCGCTACAACGAGTTTTTGGCCAATGTACCTGTCACGACCCAAATTCCGGGTCATGACCGGCGCATGGGTCCAATGGACGTAATCCACTAAACCCAAGCAAGCCTATTATTTATTTTACTTATGATTCTATTTATTATCACTAAGTCGTATTTCATGACTTTGAGTCAAAATAGTGATACACATTGCCAACTCGTACTGGCATTACTCTTTTAAAATTTACATTTAAGTTCATCTATACATAACAAAATAATACTCGACCTCCAGCGGAGTGACTCGGATGGATATACAGCTACCGAATGTCGAGACACCTACCAGAAGATGTACACAGATCTACAAGGACACCTCGTCCTAATTATCGGCTACCTCGTGATCTGAAAACATGAATTTGAAAATGGTGAGTATAAACCCAGTGAGTGAACAAGGAAGGGAACAAGCAACAATTAGGAAAAATTTAAAATCATGATGCACTTGTTTCAAACAATGCAATTTAGTTCATTCCTATTTAAAACCCCTCCAAACCCCAGAGTTTTTCGCTACAGCGAGCATGAATTTCGATGCAGTGAAAACAAAGCAACAAGAGAAACATTTTTCCTCACTCAACAATAGCCATCCTGCTAAACTAATAAAATCAACCTAACATTCATGAAAATTCTCAAAGTATAATGTGTCAAATTTTACGTACATTACAACCATAAATCATTGTCCATCAATTTGCTATATCACACACATTTACATATGTATATATATATATACGTATATACCCATCATCATCATCTCATCAACCCATCATCATCATCACCAGCTCATCATCATCATCATCACCAGCTCATGCGCACTCCCTACTCGCACATGGCTGGGTCATCACCGGATTATGCGCACTCCCTACTCGCACATAACCGGGTCATCCTCGGCTTATGCACACTCCCTACTCGCACATAGCCGAGTCAACATAATTACACAACATTATATTCAAGCATATATGTATATCAACATAATGCAGCCACATAGAAATCCATAATAACCACATTTCATAACATAAACCTTTTCTTAAAAGCTTGTTCCCAAGGCATTCATTTTCATGAAAAATTTCATAAAATCATTCAAACACTTTGTTCAAAATAGTCATATTCCCAAAACAATTTTGATAGGCAGTCCACTCACAGGTGTTGAAAATTCGGATTCTGGGTGAACTCTGACTAATAGTCCTCAGGCGTAATTCCTTTGCCTTTTCCGGACGTCTCACCACCTTGACATATAACAAAGTCGAGGAATTTACTATATTGTCCCTAAATTGATATAAATTAATTTAAACTACTAATGCTTGATATGTAATGCAAAAATATGTCTGATTACCGCTTAATCACGGTATCGATTAAATTTGACCGATCACCCGATTAATCGGCGATTGTGTCCAAATCACCTCCAAATTAATTCATTTCTCCTCTAATACCTTAATTTACCACATACATTTAAATAAAGCCAAATTCAGCATTAGAACCCTCACAATTCCTTATAGAAAAAAATTTGGTCATTTGGTGTACTAGCATCGAATCTTTTTCTACATAACCGTTTCACCTTACTTCATCATTTTCCATGCCATTTTCCTTGAAATAAAAACAATACCCCATTGATATTCAGCCCTCATGGTTCAGCCAACAAGGAACCCTAGAGAAATTGAATATTTCTTTTGTGTTTTTGTTCATAACCATGCTTAACTATCCCTAAACACTAACATAGTCTAAAATCAAATTATTCCAACAACAATTCCTCTTCCATACCCATTTTTCAGAATTGAATTCATCATGATAACTCAATATTCAACCATGGAAATCAAGAACAAAAGCATGGGTAAGCTAGGTATCAAGGAGAATTAAAGAAATTTTAACTTACCTAGCTTGTTTCCTTGATTTCTTCACTTTTTCTTTGAATTTCCACCTAGGTTTTCTTGTTTTTCCTTTTGTTCTTCCTTTTTTCTGGTTGCTGGATGTCTAGGCCGAATATGGTGAGGGAATTGGGGATTTAATGGGCTGATTTCTATAGAAAATAATAAAATAATCAAGCATGCCATGTGTCACATGCTTATTGGCCAAATTTTTAACTTTTTGACTTTTTCTTCTTAATTTTCCACCACAAATATTCTGGTATTTATCCAATCCTACCACAATTAAAATCCCTTGGTCTTGACAAGTGCTGGGCCGAAAATTTTACTGATTTGCCCCCGAGACAAAAAAATTACGATTTTGCCCTTATACTCTGAAATGTACCGGAATCTCATTATTTCTACTTTTCAACCTAAAATAACACTAATATTGATCAATATTAACTAAATGGGGCAAAAATTGTTTAAAAAAAATTTTCGTTTAGTCCACTAGTGGCAAAATTACCATTTTGCCCTTGTGCTCTATAAATACCGAGAATCAAAATTTTTCACTACTAAACATCATTTTATACTCCAATAATCATAATTATATTTCATATAATTATTCTTGGTCAAATGTGATCAAATCTTGGCTAAAAATCTCCATTTTATCATCAAATGGTAAAATGACCGTTTTGTCCCTAATCGGTCAATTTTCTGATGGACTCCAAACTGGACCTTGAACTCCAAATCACTATTCTAAACCATTCTGTTGGTTTTAAAATTTTCAAATTCCTCTTAGAATTTCTATTTGAACTAGTTCAAGGCTCGATTTAACTTAGTTGTACCACTCGATACAATACCGTCTTTTAATCGACCTTGACAGGGTCTCACATTCTCCCCCACTAATAAAAATTCGGTCCCCGAATTTAAATTCAATGTAGAGTGGCTTACCTTTACATATCGAAGAGGTGTGGATGCTTTGTCCGCATCTCATCCTCAGCTTCCCACGTTACCTCCTCGCTAGTGTGATTCCGCCACAACACTTTCACTGAGGCTACATCCTTTGAACGGAGCTTTTTAACTTGCCTATCAAGGATAGCTACCGGTTGTTCCTCATAGGTTAGATCATCTTGCAACTGAATAGTTTCATACCGTATTACATGTGATGGATCTGGGTTGTACTTCCTAAGCATGGACACATGAAATACGGGATGAATATTAGAGAGGTCTGGTGGTAATGCCAAACGATAAGCCACCGCTCCAACCTTTTCTAAGATCTCGAATGGCCCTATATACCGAGGACTTAACTTCCCTTTCTTGCCAAACCTCATTACCCCTTTAGTTGGCGAAACTTTCAAAAATACATGATCTCCTACTTGGAACTCCAAGTCTCTCCGTCGGTTATCAGCATATGATTTCTGTCTACTTTGTGCTGTTAACATCTTCTGACGGATCATGTGTATTTTCTCGGTTGCATCCTGCACCAATTCAGGCCCCAAAAGTTTCCTTTCTCCCACCTCTAGCCATCCAATGGGTGACCTACATCTTCGTCCATATAAGGCCTCAAATGGTGCCATTTGGATGCTAGTTTGGAAACTGTTGTTGTAGGCAAATTCCACTAAGGGTAAATATTGTTCCCACCTGACACCAAGGTCTATCACACAAGCCCTCAACATATCCTCCAATGTCTGTATGGTCCGTTCAGATTGTCCATCAGTCTGAGGGTGGAAAGCTGTGCTGAAATCCAACTTAGTGCCCAATGCTTCTTGCAACTTTCCCCAAAACCTACTAGTAAACTGAGCTCCTCTGTCAGATACTATAGAAATGGGAATACCATGTAGTCGCACTATCTCATCCACATAAACTCGAGCATATTGGGCAGCCCCATAAGTAGTCTTAACCGGAAGAAAATGAGCTGACTTTGTTAACCGGTCCACTACTATCCAAATTGAATCATATCCCCCACTGGTTCGAGGCAAACCCGTTACAAAGTCCATAGCAATATGTTCCCACTTCCACTCGGGTACTGGTAATGGCTGTAGTAGCCCTGCAGGCTTTTGATGCTCGGCCTTAACCTGCTGACAAACTAGGCACTTGGAGACAAACTCAGCTACATCTCTCTTAAGTCCTTCCCACCAATACACCTCTTTCAAATCTTGATACATTTTTGTAGCCCCTGGATGTACCACATAAGCTGCCATGTGAGCTTCCTCCAATATTTCTCTCCTCAACCCGTCACCATCAGGCACATAAAGTCTGGTTCCATACCTCAACACTCCATCTGTGCCTTTAGTAAACATTTTTCCTTTCCTACCCTGAGGATCCTCTAAGGCCTTAATCACAAATTCATCTTTACTTTGTGCTTCTTTAATCCTGTCCATTAAGATAGGCCTCACTCTAAAGTGTGCTAGCAAAGCATTTGTCTCCGCAACTTCCAAACGCACACCTATGTCTCCCAAGCTATGGATCTCTCTAACCAAAGATCTCCTACCAATGGAAATATGTGCCAAGCTTCCCATTGATTTTCGACTCAAGGCATCCGCCACTACATTGGCCTTACCGGGATGATAAAGAATAGTACAATCATAATCCTTTAGCAACTCCATCCATCTACGTTGCCGTAAGTTAAGATCCCTCTGCTGAAATATATACTTCAGACTTTTGTGGTCCGTGTATATCTCGCAAGTCTCACCATACAAGTAATGTCTCCAAATCTTTAAGGCAAACACGATTGCTGCCATTTCCAAATCGTGTATGGGGTAATTCTGCTCATGCCTTTTAAGTTGCCTAGATGCATACGCAATCACCTTCCCATGTTGCATCAATACACATCCTAAACCAACCCCCGATGCATCACAAAACACCGTGTAACCCCCTGTGCCTTGCGGCAGGCTTAACACTGGAGCTGTGGTGAGACATGCCTTAAGCTTCTCAAAACTATTCTCACAAGCATCAGACCACTCAAATTTTGTATCTTTACGTGTCAGCTTAGTCAAAGGGGCAACTATTTTGGAGAAGTCTTTCACAAAGCGACGATAATAGCCAGCTAAACCCACAAAGCTTCTAATCTCCGTAACTGATGTTGGCCTTGGCCATTTTTCCACTGCTTCAATTTTCTTTGTATCAACTCGTATCCCCTCCTTAGATACCACATGCCCCAAGAATGCAACACTTTCGAGCCAAAACTCACACTTGGAGAACTTAGCATACAATCGATGTTCTCTCAAAATTTGGAGCACTATCTTAAGATGCTGCTCATGCTCCTCTCGACTCTTTGAATATATCAAAATATCATCAATAAACACCACTACAAACTTATCCAAATAAGGTTTGAACACTCGGTTCATCAAATCCATAAAGGCTGCAGGAGCATTCGTGAGCCCAAATGACATCACTAAGAACTCATAGTGCCCATATCTTGTTCGAAATGCGGTCTTGGGTATATCTTCGTTCCGGATTCTCAACTGATGGTACCCAGATCGCAGATCTATCTTAGAAAAACATTGTGCTCCTTGTAGTTGATCAAATAAATCATCTATCCTTGGGAGAGGATATTTATTCTTCACCGTCACTTTATTAAGCTGTCGATAATCAATGCACAACCTAAGTGACCCATCTTTCTTCTTCACAAATAACACTGGTGCTCCCCATGGGGATACACTAGGTCGTATGAAACCTTTATCCAACAAATCCTCCAACTGATCCTTAAGCTCTTTAAGCTCTGCAGGTGCCATTCTATATGGGGGTATGGATATAGGTCTAGTGTCGGGAATCAAATCTATGCAAAACTCAACCTCCCGTTCAGGAGGCAAACCTGGTAGCTCTTCAGGAAATACATCCACGAACTCCTTCACCACCGACACTTGAGTTACATCTCCAATCTTTGCCTGACTATCCTTTACAACAGCCAAGTAACCTATACAACCCTGTCGTAATAATCTTCTGGCAGATATGACCGATATCAAATTGGTTGGAGCATTACTCCTATCCCCTTGAATACTAAATGATGGTTCACCGGGGAAATCAAATCTAACCAATTTATGATAGCAGTCCACACTAGCATGACAGGGTGATAACCAATTCATCCCCAAGATTACATCAAAGTCTAAGGTGTCTAGCACCACTAGATTCACCGAAGTGTCTTTATCCTTGACTCGCACTACACAAGACTCATATTCCCACTCGGCCACAAATATCTCCTTTAAAGGAGTAGACACCACTAATTGTTCCTCTCTCCTAACACGACCTCTACCCAACCGAGATGCAAAACATGGAGAGATAAAAGAATGGGTAGCACCAGGATCAAATAGTACTCGAGCATTCATATTACAAACGGAGAGAATACCTGAGACCACGGCATTGGATGTTTGAGCCTCCTGCTGTGTTAAAGCAAACACCCTCGCTTGGCCTCTACCAATAGAACTTTGATGTCCGGACCCAGATGGTCTGCCTTGAGAGGAAGTACCCGCACCTCTACCTCTCGATCCACTAACCTCCCGGCCAGATGAGACAGCAACTGACGGAGCAGATGAAGCTGGCTGAGTGGAACCACGAGCAGAATCTGGTGATTGATGTGCCATCGGACAATCCCTCCTAATATGCCCAGGTTGACCGCACCCATAACAAGTTTTTGTAGTAAGGAAGCACCGTCCACTATGTCGTCTCCCACAAGTATCACAAGAGCGAATGACTTGACTACTCTGTCTAGAATCTTGCTGCCTCCTAGAACTAAAGGTTCTCTGTCCCACCCTAATATTAGCACCAAGTGCGTCACTCCCCTGCTGAGGGAACCGTGAGTCCCTCTGTGGACCCTGACGGCTAGAAGATGAACCACCACTGCTGAAATCTCTACGGCCCTGATAACCCTCTGTCTTGCCCCTTTTTGCTCTATCTCTCGCAGCCCTACTCTCATTGGTCCTCATCTCGATGCGTTGAGCACGATCCACTGCTGCAGAATAGGTAGTGAAATCTCGGGATGCCACAGCCCTAAATAATGGCTCCACTAACCCATCCACAAACCTCTGAATCTTCATCTCCTCAGTAGAAACGAGATAGGGCGCATAACGAGCTAGCTGCGTGAACTTGATGTCATACTCAGACACCGTCATGCTTGAAGTCTGTACCAAAGTCTCAAACTCTCTAGCTCTGGCATTACGCACACTGAGTGGTAAGAATCGATCTAAGAAGGCTACACTGAACTCACTCCAGGCCAACGGTGTTGCATTAGTCGGTCTGCCTCTACATAAAGAGCTATACCATTCCTGCGCCACATCCTCTAATTGGAAGGCGGCTAGCTCAACTGACCGAACACTAGAACATCCCAAGGCTTTACAAATTTTCTCCATCTTATCCAAGAAAACCTGGGGTTTCTCCGATGCATCAGACCCTGAAAATGTTGGAGGCTTAAGCTTGAGAAAGTCAGGAAGAGAAATATCTAGATGTCCCCTCTCCTCCTCATGATGTTGGTGATCGGCCTGTCCTTGGGAGCTAGGGGATTCTTGTACTGTAGGTCTCCCCTCTACTACCCTTTGTATATCTTCCATGCGGGTCGCCATCATCTCTACAACCCGGTTAACTCCCTGTAGGCCTGCCGCCAAATCCTCAATAGTAATACCCCTAGCTGGGTGTCTATCTACATCACCTGAGGACTGTCCCTCTTCTTGCCTACTCACAGGCGTATCCAACCCCACCGGCCTAGTGACCCTGCAACGTCTACCTCGGCCTCTCTGGGTGGATGCCCGTGGTCTATCTGCCATCTCAATGGGAACATCTTGCTCCCTTGCCCGTCTTGAGGCGGCTCGTGTCTTAGGCGGCATTCTTACCTAGACAAAAGCAAACGCCTGTTATTAAACACATATTATAATCATACTTAAAGCAACAGGTGGTTTCTAAGATAGGGAATCTATGCGGTCATTTGGTTGTAAAATGTGCCGCGGTTCACACTTTACAACTGAAGTTCCCACATAAAGACCCGACTCTCCGCTGGACTAACAAAAAGGAAGTTCTAGGACCTAGACAAACCTAGGGCTCTGATACCAATACTGTCACGACCCAAATTCCGGGTCATGACCGGCGCATGGGTCCAATGGACGTAATCCACTAAACCCAAGCAAGCCTATTATTTATTTTACTTATGATTCTATTTATTATCACTAAGTCGTATTTCATGACTTTGAGTCAAAATAGTGATACACATTGCCAACTCGTACTGGCATTACTCTTTTAAAATTTACATTTAAGTTCATCTATACATAACAAAATAATACTCGACCTCCAGCGGAGTGACTCGGATGGATATACAGCTACCGAATGCCGAGACACCTACCAGAAGATGTACACAGATCTACAAGGACACCTCGTCCTAATTATCGGCTACCTCGTGATCTGAAAACATGAATTTGAAAATGGTGAGTATAAACCCAGTGAGTGAACAAGGAAGGGAACAAGCAACAATTAGGAAAAATTTAAAATCATGATGCACTTGTTTCAAACAATGCAATTTAGTTCATTCCTATTTAAAACCCCTCCAAACCCCAGAGTTTTTCGCTACAGCGAGCATGAATTTCGATGCAGTGAAAACAAAGCAACAAGAGAAACATTTTTCCTCACTCAACAATAGCCATCCTGCTAAACTAATAAAATCAACCTAACATTCATGAAAATTCTCAAAGTATAATGTGTCAAATTTTACGTACATTACAACCATAAATCATTGTCCATCAATTTGCTATATCACACACATTTACATATGTATATATATATATACGTATATACCCATCATCATCATCTCATCAACCCATCATCATCATCACCAGCTCATCATCATCATCATCACCAGCTCATGCGCACTCCCTACTCGCACATGGCTGGGTCATCACCGGATTATGCGCACTCCCTACTCGCACATAACCGGGTCATCCTCGGCTTATGCACACTCCCTACTCGCACATAGCCGAGTCAACATAATTACACAACATTATATTCAAGCATATATGTATATCAACATAATGCAGCCACATAGAAATCCATAATAACCACATTTCATAACATAAACCTTTTCTTAAAAGCTTGTTCCCAAGGCATTCATTTTCATGAAAAATTTCATAAAATCATTCAAACACTTTGTTCAAAATAGTCATATTCCCAAAACAATTTTGATAGGCAGTCCACTCACAGGTGTTGAAAATTCGGATTCTGGGTGAACTCTGACTAATAGTCCTCAGGCGTAATTCCTTTGCCTTTTCCGGACGTCTCACCACCTTGACATATAACAAAGTCGAGGAATTTACTATATTGTCCCTAAATTGATATAAATTAATTTAAACTACTAATGCTTGATATGTAATGCAAAAATATGTCTGATTACCGCTTAATCACGGTATCGATTAAATTTGACCGATCACCCGATTAATCGGCGATTGTGTCCAAATCACCTCCAAATTAATTCATTTCTCCTCTAATACCTTAATTTACCACATACATTTAAATAAAGCCAAATTCAGCATTAGAACCCTCACAATTCCTTATAGAAAAAAATTTGGTCATTTGGTGTACTAGCATCGAATCTTTTTCTACATAACCGTTTCACCTTACTTCATCATTTTCCATGCCATTT
Organism: Theobroma cacao; assembly: GCF_053813885.1. Classification (NCBI taxonomy): domain Eukaryota; kingdom Viridiplantae; phylum Streptophyta; class Magnoliopsida; order Malvales; family Malvaceae; genus Theobroma; species Theobroma cacao. The sequence goes on from NC_142646.1 coordinate 12,238,777, forward strand.
TCCTTGAAATAAAAACAATACCCCATTGATATTCAGCCCTCATGGTTCAGCCAACAAGGAACCCTAGAGAAATTGAATATTTCTTTTGTGTTTTTGTTCATAACCATGCTTAACTATCCCTAAACACTAACATAGTCTAAAATCAAATTATTCCAACAACAATTCCTCTTCCATACCCATTTTTCAGAATTGAATTCATCATGATAACTCAATATTCAACCATGGAAATCAAGAACAAAAGCATGGGTAAGCTAGGTATCAAGGAGAATTAAAGAAATTTTAACTTACCTAGCTTGTTTCCTTGATTTCTTCACTTTTTCTTTGAATTTCCACCTAGGTTTTCTTGTTTTTCCTTTTGTTCTTCCTTTTTTCTGGTTGCTGGATGTCTAGGCCGAATATGGTGAGGGAATTGGGGATTTAATGGGCTGATTTCTATAGAAAATAATAAAATAATCAAGCATGCCATGTGTCACATGCTTATTGGCCAAATTTTTAACTTTTTGACTTTTTCTTCTTAATTTTCCACCACAAATATTCTGGTATTTATCCAATCCTACCACAATTAAAATCCCTTGGTCTTGACAAGTGCTGGGCCGAAAATTTTACTGATTTGCCCCCGAGACAAAAAAATTACGATTTTGCCCTTATACTCTGAAATGTACCGGAATCTCATTATTTCTACTTTTCAACCTAAAATAACACTAATATTGATCAATATTAACTAAATGGGGCAAAAATTGTTTAAAAAAAATTTTCGTTTAGTCCACTAGTGGCAAAATTACCATTTTGCCCTTGTGCTCTATAAATACCGAGAATCAAAATTTTTCACTACTAAACATCATTTTATACTCCAATAATCATAATTATATTTCATATAATTATTCTTGGTCAAATGTGATCAAATCTTGGCTAAAAATCTCCATTTTATCATCAAATGGTAAAATGACCGTTTTGTCCCTAATCGGTCAATTTTCTGATGGACTCCAAACTGGACCTTGAACTCCAAATCACTATTCTAAACCATTCTGTTGGTTTTAAAATTTTCAAATTCCTCTTAGAATTTCTATTTGAACTAGTTCAAGGCTCGATTTAACTTAGTTGTACCACTCGATACAATACCGTCTTTTAATCGACCTTGACAGGGTCTCACAGTACCACTCCAAATCCGAGAGTTTCTCGCTGTAGTGAAATAGAGGGCATCAATGCAAAATTTACCTTTCTCCCAAAGGAAAAACCACTTTGCCAAAAGGTCCAAACCAACATGAAAACACATAACAATTTCTCAAGGTTTAATATGTCAAGTTTCACATGCATTACAACCATAACCCATTATCCATCAATTTTCTATAACATACATATTTACACACACACAGATATATAGATATATATATATGTATATATATACATATACATGTACATGTACATATACATATACATGTATATGTATATGTATATATATATACCCATCATCATCATCACACCATCCCATCATCATCATCACCAGCTCATGCGCACTCCCTACTTGCACATGGCTGGGTCATCACCGGGTTATGCGCACTCCCTACTCGCACATAACCGGGTCATCCTCGGCTTATGCGCACTCCCTACTCGCACATAGCTAAGTCAATATAATTACACAATATTATACTCAAGCATATATGTATATCAACATAATGCAGCCACATAGAAATCCATAATAATCACATTTCATAACATAAACTTTTTCTCAAAAGCTTGTTCCCAAGGCATTCATTTTCATGAAAAATTGTATAAAATCATTCAAACACTTTGTCAAATCCATCATATTCCCAAAATCAGTTTTGAAGGTAGTCCACTCACCAATTGATTGTAGAACCTTTAGTTGACTCAAATTCCCCTAATGATCTAATTGGAATGATGGTGCTTCCTTAAAAACCTAGGATCACATTAACATAAACAATAGATTAATTTACACACTATGAACTCTAAAAGCTATCTCTTAGCTAGTTTTCAATTGCCACTTTAAATGGCTATCTATGTTCACTATCTTAATCACTAAAAAGTAATGAACATACTAAACAATAAAACAGCTCATAAATCACAATTACTAGCCATTTGCTGCAGCTAAAATCAAACTTGGTGCATCACTCACCCTAGGGTTCCTTTGTAGTTGGATTATCTTCTAATAGCTTCTAAATCAATGGAGTGATTCTCTTTTTCTCTCTCTAAAATGCCCAATTAGTGAGAGAAAGTATGAAAACAAGATATTTCAAGGTTTTTGAAGTGAGAAGATGAAATAGCACAAGGGTTTATGGAAGGGTGCACCAAAAGCATGAAAATTGGAGTTAAAGAGAGAAAGTTATGGAAGTTTGAAAGTCAAGCTTCCGTGGAGTTTGAAGAAACGTGAAAGAGAAGAAGGGAAGAAGAAGACCAGCTACTAGAAAATTCAAGAAGCTGCTGGAAATTCAAGGTATTTATAGGCAATCTTATCATTTCCTTTAAAATTACGAAAATGCCCTTCCACTAATTAACTTACTCTCCTCCAATCTTTTATGCAATCTTTTTGCTCTTTTAACACTAGGACAATATCCATAATGGTCTAAACATGCTCGGGTTCATAAAAACTTAAATTTTTAACCCGAGGTGAAAAATAATCATTTTGCCCCTATTATGAAAATTGTTGAAACTTCTAGTTTTCTTCCTGTTTTCATCAGCACACATCATTTATATTGTCTTATGCCTATTTAGGCCTTAAAATATCATAAAACTTTCTTCTAGAAGCTTATTAGAGAAAATGACGAAACTACCCCTAGCCCATATTATTACATGTATACGTAGTTACAAGCCTATAGAAGTTAGGGTATCACAAAGACCCTTTAAGAAAGGAATGTCCTCATTTCAAGCATTGTAATGGCTATTAGTAGAATACTTGCAAAATCTCGTAAACTCTTTATAGGGGGTGAGTAGTCGGTGGATTGTTAGGCTACCTCATTGGTAAAGGTATGTTTGTAGCAAATCATTTAGGGCTGCCTCTATGGCCTGACGATGGTGTGTCTTGGTCCCTTTGTAATAAATTTCATATTAATAAAACATTTTTCCTTTTTATGACTAAGTGGTTGCATATATGGCATTCGGTATGCTTGTTGATTTTGATGCAGTTTCCTTTAGTCTGATTTGTTGTTATTATTAATGTTGGAACAGATACAATCGAGTATTGGCTGACTTGTGTGGAAACATCCACTCAAGTGCCGCACAGACTATCGCATACTTAGGTGAAAGAGCTTAGTTCATGACACTATGCCTAGCTTGTCTATAAATAAGGAAGAAATAATGGAGGGTGGAGGAACATAAAATATATATAGTCCTGAAGAGAGCTCTTCACAATTTGTTGCCATCCAATTGGCGCATTTATTAGCTTCACGAAATACATTAGTAATTCTTTGAAGTAGTTTTTTTATGAACCTTAGATTATTTGCATCCAAATCCAAGGAAAAGCACGATTTTGATATTAGCTGTGTAGCTGTTGTGGATTTAGTACATGCAAATATACATATCAAACAAGTAATATAGACAATAAGTCCAAAATTGTATCCCACAGAGATTTATTCCTAATTGTTCATTGTTAGTCCCAATTAAATGTGCTAGAGGGGGGTGAATAGTACAATTTGGCTCTTTCAATTATTGTCTCTAAGTGTAGACAAATGTAAGATAAAAGAAAGAATGAAAATAAAACAAAAACAAAGTAAATAAGACAATAGAATTTAGAGTGGTTCAATCCAAGACCTACATCCACTACCTTAATTATCTAACCAAGGATTTTCTAATCAATCCATTATGAACCGGTGAAATTCACAAGCTTTCACCAAGCTTAGCCAAAACCTTTCACAATAGTTTTTCACGGGCTTAATATAACCCAACACCTAACTTTTCAAGGCTAAGTTAGAACCTTAACACAATCAAGCAATCCTAGCTTGAAAGAAACACTTAAAGTGACTCCCTCACTTTAAGAATACAAAAAGAGAAGTAAAAGGAGTGTACCTATGATCACAAAGTTGATCTAAGTGGTACAAGTTGAAGTGCAAAACACAATTACAAGTATGGGCGTTAAGTGCAGTGAAGTGCAAAGGTTGTTTTCTGGTTTTTCAGCTCTTTTGTGTGTTCTTGAAAGCCTTCAATACATTTCTAGTCGTTGGAACCCTCTTTTATACTTGGAAAAGCAACTCTGATAGCAGTTTGATAGTTTTCTGGCCGTTGGAAATAGTTAGGAGTTGGTTCTAGTCGTTAAACTATCTTTTAGTGTAGAATTCAAACTTACAGGCAGAATGCTCTTAGTCGACTAACCAATATCTTAGTCAACTAAGTCGTCTCTATCTTTTGTTCCTAGTTTCTGACAGTTCTAGCAGCGTGCACTTAGTCGACTAAGTTGGTTCTGTTTCTTTATATTCTTCAGCTTGCCAACCTTCGATTTAAATCTTAGCTGACTAACTCTTCATTAATCAACTAAGGGACTTTTGTCTTGTTGTTCAATTGTGACTTCCTTGTTTCTATGCTATTTGATATGTGCATTTTAATGATTGATTATTTATTTGCATAAAATTTTGTTCTACACACTCAAGTAGAAATATTAGACACAAATGAAATGAGAATGTTTTATTATTATCAAAAACTAATGGAGCCAACAATCTCCCCATTTTTTGATGATGACAAAACATTCCTTAATTAATAACACAGTGTCTTTTTATTTTTCAATTTTACAGAAAAATGGGGATTACTCCCACTAAGTGTGTGTTCTCCATTTGTGTGTGCATATTTTGCTTATTTATTTCAGCAAATTTTATTCATGTTATATAGAAAATGACATTATTCATTCAGAGTATACATATGCAGAAATATAAAGTGATTTACAGTAGGTGAATGTTGACAAATTACCATCAAATTTTAACAGTGTCTATCAACAATATATTATTTCCAGATTTTGTTTTTGCCCTTAATTATTCATCAGATGTAGTGTAGTTTGCATCCATATATATCCACAAACATTTTCCATTCATGAAAACATGACAGAAATCAATCATCAGCATCATTTCTCAATATCAGTACAACAACAGATTTTTATCAGCAACAGTTAAAATACTAAGCAATAGTTGAAATACCATAGATAGTAAGACATCATCAGATATTTAATTATCAACAACCAAATAGCATAAACATATTAGCATCCCATTTTACATACAAAACGTAAACAACAGGGTTAAATTTAAGTGTTCAATTGCCAACATGGCATAAACAGCAAATTTTAACAAATTAATAGTTAATGCTCCTAAACTGCCCCTAGACAGTTTCTACTTCCTGTCTCCCCTAAATTCTCCCCTAAGGTCCCTGCCATACTTCTCCCCCTTTTTGTCATCATTAATTCCTAATCAGCTTTTGAGGAAGATGAGGGAGAGGATTCATCATCAGTGTAGTATTTGACATTGAGGGGTTGAGGAAAGGATTCTGGTTAAGGAGATGGTTGAGGTGGTGATTTTTTAGGGGACTGTTCAGGGGATGAAATCTCAAGAAGGTGTTGAGGAGAGGAGATTGATGCTGGCTTGGCCTTCTCAGCCAATCTATATGATTTTTTCCTTTTGATGAACTTCATTTTAGTTGCCATTGTTTTCTTGCGCATGCCTGGTGGTTTGGACTTCTTCTGTGGTTCTTCAGCAATTTTTTCTTTTTCTTTCCCTGACTACTCTTCTGCAGTAAGAGTTGATGTAGATGCTACTTTCTAAGCTTTGGCCTTAGCTACCTCTTTCTTAACTTGCTTTTCTTGAGCCATTTAATGGAATAGTCCCATGATTGAAACCTTTTCAGAATGTGGACGAGATGGTTGAGGTTTTGGTTGAGGTTGGGATTTAGAGGAGGGATTTTCATTAAGTGATCCAAGCACCTCGGTACCTTGATCAAATCCATCCTTGTCTGGAGGCTCAAGTGAGGGTGATTTTCTTAGTTGTTCCACCTCAAGTTCATGACCTTTAGTTTGTACCTCAGCTTCCTGTCCTGCTGGAGCCAAGTTAAGAGTTACAGAGCTGTCTGCAACAGCTGGTTCAGATTGCACTTTTTCTTTTCCTTTCATTTTGCTTTCTATTTCTGTTAACCTTTCTTCAATTTTCTAAATTCTTGCTCCTTGATCAGTGAGCTTCCCATCAATTCTCATTAGCAAATTAAAGATTACCTCATTTGAGAATTAAGATGGTGCTACCTCTGGTTGAGCAAGTAAGGAGGATTCCTTTCTTAGACTAGCTTGGAGGGTTTTAATATATCTTTCTTCATCAAGTTTGTACCCCATTTTAGGTAAGCTTCCTAAATAAATGGCTTGGTCTCTGGTTTTAACCTTGTCAGCCTCATATCTAGAACTCTAAATCTTTTTCTTCTGCATTAGAAAAGTGAGGATATTTCTGTAAAGCAAGTTGATCTTCTCCAGTCTGCATGCACCCTTCATTCTTTCAATCATGAACCTTCCCAGATTAAGTGCAACACCACTAAAGGCATGTTCCATTAGCCATCAATCTTGGAGGCTAATGTAGCTTAAGCTTCCACTCATCCCATGAAGATTAGCGGTAACAAAGTAATGCAGAATCCTTATTTTAGGGCTTGTGATAGGCCCAGCATTGCTCTTGGAGGAATACTTTTCTTTCTTCCCTATGATCACTTCCCACAGGGATGAGGGGTCATACTTCTCATGGAATTCAAATTCTCCCTCATTACACTCTATCTTAAGAAGTTCCCCTAAGTTTGCAGTAGTGACAGTAAATTCCTTCCCATTCAAAAATACATTTAGACCTTCATCAGAATAATCATCTGGTTCCTTCAGTTCATCCTTGTCAACAACAATACCCGAATAAAATTCCTTAACTAAACTAGCACTGTATGATTAATTTTTAAATGTGTTGAATTCTTTCAATTTTAGCTCTTCAAAATAATCTGATAGACTTGTCAGAATTTTAGGCATTTCACTAAAGCTTTCCCAATCAATATACTTTCCACAGGTGATGGGTGCATTCTCTATTTTTCTAAACCTCTTCTTCATGTACTTACAGACCCCGATTCAGACCTCTTCTTTTTCTTCAGTATTTCAGCTTTCAAACTTTCTTCCATCGGCCGTTTGCTTTTTTTCTTCTCAATAATCTCTTTGCTCTGAGAGGTTTTAGTGATTTGGTTTGAAAGATTTTCAACATAGGGTTTCGAATGGTTAAGGGGTGAGGGTTTCAGTTTCAGGAGTCGGTTTCAATAGAGAGAAAATGTAGAGAGAATAGGTTGAGAGCAGTTTAATCTTAAAAGAGAAATTGTCTGACTCCCCCTATTTAACTGTAATTTGTAACTTCCCCTTCAAAATTCAAAAATTACCTCGTAATTTTTTTTATTTTTGGTTTAGGTGGTTTTCTCCTCTGTTTTATCTCTCGGTAGGCATTATTTTATTCCTCCTGCCTTCAACTTAACTGAGTCTTATTATTTAATGAAACAAAATGCTCTTAGTTCACTAAGATTTTCTTTAGTCGACTAAGTGCCTTTTGTTTTATGTGTATGAATAAAAAAATTTCTTACAAATCCTGCATATTAATCATTCCTAAATTCCTTCTAATCTCACAAAATCTATCTTCATTTAGAGGTTTGGTAAAGATGTCAGCTAGTTGATGCAAAGTATTCACATACTCAATTTTAACATCTCCCTTCACCATATGGTATCTAACAAAATGGTGCTTGATTTCAATGTGTTTAGTCCTAGAATGTTGCACAAGATTTTTTGATATATTGATTGCACTTGTATTATTACAATAAATTGGAATATTATGTATTGTTATTCCATAGTCCTTTAATTGTTATTTAATCCACAAAATTTGTGCATAGCAGCTGCCTAAGGAAATATACTTTGCTTCAGCTGTTGAAAGTTCTACAAAATTTTGTTTCTTACTTGACCAGGACACTGGCATACTTTCTAGAAATTGACATGTTCCACTAGTGCTTTTTCTATCAGTTTTGCTTCCTGCAAAGTTTGCATCTGAATAGCCTATAAGATTAAATGATGATTCTTTAGAGTACCATATTCCTAAGGTTTGTGTTTCTAAAAGGTATCTAAAAATTCTCTTAACAGCAGTTAAGTGTGATTCTTTAGGCTGTGACTAAAATCTAGCACACAAACACACACTAAACTGAATGTCTGGTCTGCTTGCTGTTAAGTAGAGTAAAGATCCGATCATACCTTTATAAAGCTTTTGATCAATACTTTTTCCTTTTTCATCAGCATCAAGTTTGGTGGATGGACTCATTGGTGTGCAGATTGGTTTTAGCTTCAGCATATCAAACTTTTTGAGCATATCTTGAGTGTATCTTTTTTGGATGATGAAGATTCCTTTCTCACTTTGTTTGATTTGAAGGCCAAGAAAGTATTTCAGCTCACCCATCATACTCATCTCAAATTCACCTTGCATCTCTTTGGCAAAATTCTTGCATAAAGCCTCATTAGTTGCACCAAATATAATGTCGTCCACATAAACTTGAACAAAAATTAAATCATTTAAATCTCTTTCGATAAACAATGTAGCATCGATGCTACCCCTAACATATATTTTTTCAACTAGAAATTTTGAAAACCTCTGATACCAAGCTCTAGGAGCTTGTTTCAATCCATACAAGGCTTTATGGAGTTTGAAAACATGATCTGGTTTTTCAAAGTCTTCAAATCTTGGTGGTTGTTCAACATACACTTCTTCTTGAATGAAACCATTTAAAAATGCACTCTTTACATCCATTTGGTACAATTTAAAATTCATGAAGCGTGCAAAGGCAAGCAACAACCTTATGGCTTCAATCCTAGCAACCGGTGCAAAGGTTTTATCATAGTCAATTCTTTCCTCTTGGTTGTATCCTTGGGCTACTTGTCACGACCCAAATTCCGGGTCATGACCGGCGCATGGGTCCAATGGACATAATCCACTAAACCCAGGCAAGCCTATTATTTATCTTACTTATGATTCTATTTATTATCACTAAGTCCTATTTCATAACTTTGAGTCAAAATAGTGATATACATTGCCAACTCGTACAGGCATTACTCTTTTAAAATTTACATTACGTTCATCTATACATAACAAAATAATACTTGACCTCCAGCGGAGTGACTCGGATGGATATACAGCTACCGAATGCCGAGACGCCTACCAGAAGATGTACACAGATCTACAAGGACACCTCGTCCTAATTATCAGCTACCTCGTGATCTGAAAACATGAATTTGAAAATGGTGAGTATAAACCCAGTGAGTGAACAATGAAGGGAACAAGCAACAATTAGGAAAAATTTAAAATCATGATGCACTTGTTTCAAACAATGCAATTTATTTCATTCCTATTTAAAACCCCTCCAAACCCCAGAGTTTTTTCGCTACAGCGAGCATGAATTTCGATGCAGTGAAAACAAAGCAACCAGAGAAACATTTTTCCTCACTCAACAAAAGCCATCCTGCTAAACTAATAAATCAACCTAACATTCATGAAAATTCTCAAAGTATAATGTGTCAAATTTTACGTACATTACAACCATAAATCATTGTCCATCAATTTGCTATATCACACACATTTACATATGTATATATATATATACGTATATACTCATCATCATCATCTCACCAACCCATCATCATCATCACCAGCTCATGCACACTCCCTACTCGCACATGGCTGGGTCATCACCGGATTATGCGCACTCCCTACTCGCACATAATCGGGTCATCACCGGGTTATGCGCACTCCCTACTCGCACATAACCGGGTCATCCTCGGCTTATGCACACTCCCTACTCGCACATAGCCGAGTCAACATAATTACACAACATTATATTCAAGCATATATGTATATCAACATAATGCAGCCACATAGAAATCCATAATAACCACATTTCATAACATAAACCTTTTCTCAAAAGCTTGTTCCCAAGGCATTCATTTTCATGAAAAATTGCATAAAATCATTCAAACACTTTGTTCAAAACAGTCATATTCCCAAAACAATTTGGATAGGCAGTCCACTCACAGGTATCGAAAAATCCGGATTTCGGATGAACTCTGACTAATAGTCCTCAGGCGCAATTCCTTTGCCTTTTCCGGATGTCTCACCACCTTGACAAATAACAAAGTTGAGGAATTTACTATATTGTCCCTAAATTGATATAAATTAATTTAAACTACTAATGCTTGATATGTAAATGCACAAATATACCCGATTACCGCTTAATCACGGTATCGATTAAATTCGACCGATCACCCGATTAATCGACGATTGTGTCCAAATCACCTCCAAATTAATTCATTTCTCCTCTAATACCTTAATTTACCACATACATTTAAATAAAGCCAAATTCAGCATTAGAACCCTCACAATTCCTTATAGAATAAAATTTGGTCATTTGGTGTACTAGCATCGAATTTTTTTCTACATAACCGTTTCACCTTACTTCATCATTTTCCATGCCATTTTCCTTGAAATAAAAACAATCCCCCATTGATATTCAGCCCTCATGGTTCAGCCAACAAGGAACCCTAGAGAAATTGAATATTTCTTTTGTGTTTTTCTTCATAACCATGCTTAACTATCCCTAAACACTAACATAGTCTAAAATCAAATTATTCCAACAACAATTCCTCTTCCATACCCATTTTTCAGAATTGAATTCATCATGATAACTCAATATTCAACCATGGAAATCAAGAACAAAGGCATGGGTAAGCTAGGTATCAAGGAGAATTAAAGAAATTTTAACTTACCTAGCTTGTTTCCTTGATTTCTTCACTTTTTCTTTGAATTTCCACCTAGGTTTTCTTGTTTTTCCTTTTGTTCTTCCTTTTTTCTTGTTGCTGGATGTCTAGGCCGAATATGGTGAGGGAATTGGGGATTTAATGGGCTGATTTCTATAGAAAATAATAAAATAATCAAGCATGCCATGTGTCACATGCTTATTGGCCTAATTTTTAACTTTTTGACTTTTTCTTCTTAATTTTCCACCACAAATATTCTGGTATTTATCCAATCCTAACACAATTAAAATCCCTTGGTCTTGACAAGTGCTGGGCCGAAAATTTTACTGATTTGCCCCCGAGACAAAAAAATTACGATTTTGCCCTTATACTCCGAAATGCACCGGAATCTCATTATTTCTACTTTTCAACCTAAAATAACACTAATATTGATCAATATTAACTAAATGGGGCAAAAATTGTTGAAAAAAATTTTCGTTTAGTCCACTAGTGGCAAAATTACCATTTTACCCTTCTGCTCCATAAATACCGGGAATCATAATTTTTCACTACTAAACATCATTTTATACTCCAATAATCATAATTATATTTCATATAATTATTCTTCGTCAAATTTGATCAAATCTTGGCTAAAAATCTTCATTTTATCATCAAATGGTAAAATGACCGTTTTGTCCCTAATTGGTCAATTTTTTTGATGGACTCCAAACTAGACCTTGAACTCCAAATCACTATTCTAAGTCATTCTGTTGGTTTTAAAATTTTCAAATTCCTCTTAGAATTTCTATTTGAACTAGTTCAAGGCTCGATTTAACTTAGTTATACCACTCGATACAATACCGTCTTTTAATCGAGCTTGACAGGGTCTCACATTCTCCCCCACTAATAAAAATTCGGTCCCCGAATTTAAATTCAACGTAGAGTGGCTTACCTTTACATATCGAAGAGGTGTGGATGCTTTGTCCGCATCTCATCCTCAGCTTCCCACGTTACCTCCTCGCTAGTGTGATTCCGCCACAACACTTTCACTGAGGCTACATCCTTTGAACGGAGCTTTTTAACTTGCCTATCAAGGATAGCTACCGGTTGTTCCTCATAGGTTAGATCATTTTGCAACTGAATAGTTTCATACCGTATTACATGTGATGGATCTGGGTTGTACTTCCTAAGCATGGACACATGAAACACGGGATGAATATTAGAAAGGTCTGGCGGTAATGCCAAATGATAAGCCACCGCTCCAACCTTTTCTAAGATCTCGAATGGCCTTATATACCGAGGACTTAACTTCCCTTTCTTGCCAAACCTCATTACCCCTTTAGTTGGCGAAACTTTCAAAAATACATGATCTCCTACTTGGAACTCCAAGTCTCTCCGTCGGTTATCAGCATATGATTTCTGTCTACTTTGTGCTGTTAACATCTTCTGACGGATCATGTGTATTTTCTCGGTTGCATCCTGCACCAATTCGGGCCCCAAAAGTTTCCTTTCTCCCACCTCTAGCCATCCAATGGGTGACCTACATCTTCGTCCATATAAGGCCTCAAATGGTGCCATTTGGATGCTAGTTTGGAAACTGTTGTTGTAGGCAAATTCCACTAAGGGTAGATATTGTTCCCACCTGACACCAAGGTCTATCACACAAGCCCTCAACATATCCTCCAATGTCTGTATGGTCCGTTCAGATTGTCCATCAGTCTGAGGGTGGAAAGTTGTGCTAAAATCCAACTTAGTGCCCAATGCTTCTTGCAACTTTCCCCAAAACCTACTAGTAAACTGAGCTCCTCTGTCAGATACTATAGAAATGGGAATACCATGTAGTCGCACTATCTCATCCACATAAACTCGAGCATATTGGGCAGCCCCATAAGTAGTCTTAACAGGAAGAAAATGAGCTGACTTTGTTAACCGGTCCACTACTATCCAAATTGAATCATATCCCCCACTGGTTCGAGGCAAACCCGTTACAAAGTCCATAGCAATATGTTCCCAGTTCCACTCGGGTACTGGTAATGGCTGTAGTAGCCCTGCAGGCTTTTGATGCTCGGCCTTAACCTGCTGACAAACCAGGCACTTGGAGACAAACTCAGCTACATCTCTCTTAAGTCCTTCCCACCAATACACCTCTTTCAAATCTTGATACATCTTTGTAGCCCCTGGATGTATCACATAAGCTGCCATGTGAGCTTCCTCCAATATTTCTCTCCTCAACCCGTCACCATCAGGCACATAAAGTCTGGTTCCATACCTCAACACTCCATCTGTGCCTTTAGTAAACATTTTTCCTTTCCTACCCTGAGGATCCTCTAAGGCCTTAATCACAAATTCATCTTTACTTTGTGCTTCTTTAATCCTGTCCATTAAGATAGGCCTCACTCTAAAGTGTGCTAGCAAAGCATTTGTCTCCGCAATTTCCAAACGCACACCTATGTCTCCCAAGCTATGGATCTCTCTAACCAAAGATCTCCTACCAATGGAAATATGTGCCAAGCTTCCCATTGATTTTCGACTCAAAGCATCCGCCACTACATTGGCCTTACCGGGATGATAAAGAATAGTACAATCATAATCCTTTAGCAACTCCATCCATCTACGTTGCCGTAAGTTAAGATCCCTCTGCTGAAATATATACTTCAGACTTTTGTGGTCCGTGTATATCTCGCAAGTCTCACCATACAAGTAATGTCTCCAAATCTTTAAGGCAAACACGATTGCTGCCATTTCCAAATCGTGTATGGGGTAATTCTGCTCATGCCTTTTAAGTTGCCTAGATGCATACGCAATCACTTTCCCATGTTGCATCAATACACATCCTAAACCAACCCCCGATGCATCACAAAACACCGTGTAACCCCCTGTGCCTTGCGGCAGGCTTAACACTGGAGCTGTGGTGAGACATGCCTTAAGCTTCTCAAAACTATTCTCACAAGCATCAGACCACTCAAATTTTGTATCTTTACGTGTCAGCTTAGTCAAAGGGGCAACTATTTTAGAGAAGTCTTTCACAAAGCGACGATAATAGCCAGCTAAACCCACAAAGCTTCTAATCTCCGTAACTGATGTTGGCCTTGGCCATTTTTCCACTGCTTCAATTTTCTTTGTATCAACTCGTATCCCCTCCTTAGATACCACATGCCCCAAGAATGCAACACTTTCGAGCCAAAACTCACACTTGGAGAACTTAGCATACAATCGATGTTCTCTCAAAATTTGGAGCACTATCTTAAGATGCTGCTCATGCTCCTCTCGACTCTTTGAATATATCAAAATATCATCAATAAACACCACTACAAACTTATCCAAATAAGGTTTGAACACTCAGTTCATCAAATCCATAAAGGCTGCAGGAGCATTCGTGAGCCCAAATGACATCACTAAGAACTCATAGTGCCCATATCTTGTTCGAAATGCGGTCTTGGGTATATCTTCGTTCCGGATTCTCAACTAATGGTACCCAGATCGCAGATCTATCTTAGAAAAACATTGTGCTCCTTGTAGTTGATCAAATAAATCATCTATCCTTGGGAGAGGATATTTATTCTTCACCGTCACTTTATTAAGCTGTCGATAATCAATGCACAGCCTAAGTGACCCATCTTTCTTCTTCACAAATAACACTGGTGCTCCCCATGGGGATACACTAGGTCGTATGAAACCTTTATCCAACAAATCCTCCAACTGATCCTTAAGCTCTTTAAGCTCTGCAGGTGCCATTCTATATGGGGGTATGGATATAGGTCTAGTGTCGGGAATCAAATCTATGCAAAACTCAACCTCCCGTTCAGGAGGCAAACCTGGTAGCTCCTCAGGAAATACATCCACGAACTCCTTCACCACCGACACTTGAGTTACATCTCCAATCTTTGCCTGACTATCCTTTACAACAACCAAGTAACCTATACAACCCTGTCGTAATAATCTTCTGGCAGATATGACCGATATCAAATTGGTTGGAGCATTACTCCTATCCCCCTGAATACTAAATGATGGTTCACCGGGGAAATCAAATCTAACCAATTTATGATAGCAGTCCACACTAGCATGACAGGGTGATAACCAATTCATCCCCAAGATTACATCAAAGTCTATGGTGTCTAGCACCACTAGATTCACCGAAGTGTCTTTGTCCTTGACTCGCACTACACAAGACTCATATTCCCACTCGGCCACAAATATCTCCTTTAAAGGAGTAGACACCACTAATTGTTCCTCTCTCCTAACACGACCTCTACCCAACCGAGATGCAAAACATGGAGAGATAAAAGAATGGGTAGCACCAGGATCAAATAGTACTCGAGCATTTATATTACAAACGGAGAGAATACCTGAGACCACGGCATTGGATGTTTGAGCCTCCTGCTGTGTTAAAGCAAACACCCTCGCTTGGCCTCTACCAATAGAACTTTGATGTCCGGACCCAGATGGTCTGCCTTGAGAGGAAGTACCCGCACCTCTACCTCTCGATCCACTAACCTCCCGGCCAGATGAGACGGTAACTGACGGAGCAGATGAAGCTGGCTGGGTGGAACCACGAGCAGAATCTGGTGATTGATGTGCCATCGGACAATCCCTCCTAATATGCCCAGGTTGACCGCACCTGTAACAAGTTTTTGTAGTAAGGAAGCACCGTCCACTATGTCGTCTCCCATAAGTATCACAAGAGCGAATGACTTGACTACTCTGTCTAGAATCTTGCTGCCTCCTAGAACTGAAGGTTCTCTGTCCCACCCTAATATTAGCACCAGGTGCGTCACTCCCCTGCTGAGGTAACCGTGAGTCCCTCTGTGGACCCTGACGGCTAGAAGATGAACCACCACCGCTGAAATCTCTACGGCCCTGATAACCCTCTGTCTTGCCCCTTTTTGCTCTATCCCTCGCAGCCCTACTCTCACTGGTCCTCATCTCGATGCGTTGAGCACGATCCACTGCTGCAGAATAGGTAGTGAAATCTCGGGATGCCACAGCCCTAAATAATGGCTCCACTAACCCATCCACAAACCTCTGAATCTTCATCTCCTTAGTAGAAACGAGATAGGGCGCATAACGAGCTAGCTGCGTGAACTTGATGTCATACTCAGACATCGTCATGCTTGAAGTCTGTACCAAAGTCTCAAACTCTCTAGCTCTGGCATTACGCACACTGAGTGGTAAGAATCGATCTAAGAAGGCTACACTGAACTCACTCCAGGCCAACGGTGTTGCATTAGTTGGTCTGCCTCTACATAAAGAGCTATACCATTCCTGCGCCACATCCTCTAATTGGAAGGCGGTTAGCTCAACTGACCGAACACTAGAACATCCCAAGGCTTTACAAATTTTCTCCACCTTATCCAAGAAAACCTGGGGTTTCTCCGATGCATCAGACCCTGAAAATGTTGGAGGCTTAAGCTTGAGAAAGTCAGGAAGAGAAATATCTAGATGTCCCCTCTCCTCCTCATGATGTTGGTGATCGGCCTGTCCTTGGGAGCTAGGGGATTCTTGTACTGTAGGTCTCCCCTCTACCACCCTTTGTATATCTTCCATGCGGGTCGCCATCATCTCTACAACCCGGTTAACTCCCTGTAGGCTTGCCGTCAAATCCTCAATAGTAATACCCCTAGCTGGGTGTCTATCTACATCACCTGAGGACTGTCCCTCTTCTTGCCTACTCACAGGCGTATCCAACCCCACCGGCCTAGTGACCCTGCCACGTCTACCTCGGCCTCTCTGGGTGGATGCCCGTGGTCTATCTGCCATCTCAATGGGAGCATCTTGCTCCCCTGCCCGTCTTGAGGCGGCTCGTGTCTTAGGTGGCATTCTTACCTAGACAAAAGCAAACGCCTGTTATTAAACACATATTATAACCATACTTAAAGCAACAGGTGGTTTCTAAGATAGGGAATCTATGCGGTCATTTGGTTGTAAAATGTGCCGCGGTTCACACTTTACAACTGAAGTTCCCACATAAAGACCCGACTCTCCGCTGGACTAACAAAAAGGAAGTTCTAGGACCTAGACAAACCTAGGGCTCTGATACCAATACTGTCACGACCCAAATTCCGGGTCATGATCGGCGCATGGGTCCAATGGACATAATCCACTAAACCCAGGCAAGCCTATTATTTATCTTACTTATGATTCTATTTATTATCACTAAGTCCTATTTCATAACTTTGAGTCAAAATAGTGATATACATTGCCAACTCGTACAGGCATTACTCTTTTAAAATTTACATTACGTTCATCTATACATAACAAAATAATACTTGACCTCCAGCGGAGTGACTCGGATGGATATACAGCTACCGAATGCCGAGACGCCTACCAGAAGATGTACACAGATCTACAAGGACACCTCGTCCTAATTATCAGCTACCTCGTGATCTGAAAACATGAATTTGAAAATGGTGAGTATAAACCCAGTGAGTGAACAATGAAGGGAACAAGCAACAATTAGGAAAAATTTAAAATCATGATGCACTTGTTTCAAACAATGCAATTTATTTCATTCCTATTTAAAACCCCTCCAAACCCCAGAGTTTTTTCGCTACAGCGAGCATGAATTTCGATGCAGTGAAAACAAAGCAACAAGAGAAACATTTTTCCTCACTCAACAAAAGCCATCATGCTAAACTAATAAATCAACCTAACATTCATGAAAATTCTCAAAGTATAATGTGTCAAATTTTACGTACATTACAACCATAAATCATTGTCCATCAATTTGCTATATCACACACATTTACATATGTATATATATATATACGTATATACTCATCATCATCATCTCACCAACCCATCATCATCATCACCAGCTCATGCACACTCCCTACTCGCACATGGCTGGGTCATCACCGGATTATGCGCACTCCCTACTCGCACATAATCGGGTCATCACCGGGTTATGCGCACTCCCTACTCGCACATAACCGGGTCATCCTCGGCTTATGCACACTCCCTACTCGCACATAGCCGAGTCAACATAATTACACAACATTATATTCAAGCATATATGTATATCAACATAATGCAGCCACATAGAAATCCATAATAACCACATTTCATAACATAAACCTTTTCTCAAAAGCTTGTTCCCAAGGCATTCATTTTCATGAAAAATTGCATAAAATCATTCAAACACTTTGTTCAAAACAGTCATATTCCCAAAACAATTTGGATAGGCAGTCCACTCACAGGTATCGAAAAATCCGGATTTCGGATGAACTCTGACTAATAGTCCTCAGGCGCAATTCCTTTGCCTTTTCCGGATGTCTCACCACCTTGACAAATAACAAAGTTGAGGAATTTACTATATTGTCCCTAAATTGATATAAATTAATTTAAACTACTAATGCTTGATATGTAAATGCACAAATATACCCGATTACCGCTTAATCACGGTATCGATTAAATTCGACCGATCACCCGATTAATCGGCGATTGTGTCCAAATCACCTCCAAATTAATTCATTTCTCCTCTAATACCTTAATTTACCACATACATTTAAATAAAGCCAAATTCAGCATTAGAACCCTCACAATTCCTTATAGAATAAAATTTGGTCATTTGGTGTACTAGCATCGAATTTTTTTCTACATAACCGTTTCACCTTACTTCATCATTTTCCATGCCATTTTCCTTGAAATAAAAACAATCCCCCATTGATATTCAGCCCTCATGGTTCAGCCAACAAGGAACCCTAGAGAAATTGAATATTTCTTTTGTGTTTTTCTTCATAACCATGCTTAACTATCCCTAAACACTAACATAGTCTAAAATCAAATTATTCCAACAACAATTCCTCTTCCATACCCATTTTTCAGAATTGAATTCATCATGATAACTCAATATTCAACCATGGAAATCAAGAACAAAGGCATGGGTAAGCTAGGTATCAAGGAGAATTAAAGAAATTTTAACTTACCTAGCTTGTTTCCTTGATTTCTTCACTTTTTCTTTGAATTTCCACCTAGGTTTTCTTGTTTTTCCTTTTGTTCTTCCTTTTTTCTTGTTGCTGGATGTCTAGGCCGAATATGGTGAGGGAATTGGGGATTTAATGGGCTGATTTCTATAGAAAATAATAAAATAATCAAGCATGCCATGTGTCACATGCTTATTGGCCTAATTTTTAACTTTTTGACTTTTTCTTCTTAATTTTCCACCACAAATATTCTGGTATTTATCCAATCCTAACACAATTAAAATCCCTTGGTCTTGACAAGTGCTGGGCCGAAAATTTTACTGATTTGCCCCCGAGACAAAAAAATTACGATTTTGCCCTTATACTCCGAAATGCACCGGAATCTCATTATTTCTACTTTTCAACCTAAAATAACACTAATATTGATCAATATTAACTAAATGGGGCAAAAATTGTTGAAAAAAATTTTCGTTTAGTCCACTAGTGGCAAAATTACCATTTTACCCTTCTGCTCCATAAATACCGGGAATCATAATTTTTCACTACTAAACATCATTTTATACTCCAATAATCATAATTATATTTCATATAATTATTCTTCGTCAAATTTGATCAAATCTTGGCTAAAAATCTTCATTTTATCATCAAATGGTAAAATGACCGTTTTGTCCCTAATTGGTCAATTTTTTTGATGGACTCCAAACTAGACCTTGAACTCCAAATCACTATTCTAAGTCATTCTGTTGGTTTTAAAATTTTCAAATTCCTCTTAGAATTTCTATTTGAACTAGTTCAAGGCTCGATTTAACTTAGTTATACCACTCGATACAATACCGTCTTTTAATCGAGCTTGACAGGGTCTCACATTCTCCCCCACTAATAAAAATTCGGTCCCCGAATTTAAATTCAACGTAGAGTGGCTTACCTTTACATATCGAAGAGGTGTGGATGCTTTGTCCGCATCTCATCCTCAGCTTCCCACGTTACCTCCTCGCTAGTGTGATTCCGCCACAACACTTTCACTGAGGCTACATCCTTTGAACGGAGCTTTTTAACTTGCCTATCAAGGATAGCTACCGGTTGTTCCTCATAGGTTAGATCATTTTGCAACTGAATAGTTTCATACCGTATTACATGTGATGGATCTGGGTTGTACTTCCTAAGCATGGACACATGAAACACGGGATGAATATTAGAAAGGTCTGGCGGTAATGCCAAATGATAAGCCACCGCTCCAACCTTTTCTAAGATCTCGAATGGCCTTATATACCGAGGACTTAACTTCCCTTTCTTGCCAAACCTCATTACCCCTTTAGTTGGCGAAACTTTCAAAAATACATGATCTCCTACTTGGAACTCCAAGTCTCTCCGTCGGTTATCAGCATATGATTTCTGTCTACTTTGTGCTGTTAACATCTTCTGACGGATCATGTGTATTTTCTCGGTTGCATCCTGCACCAATTCGGGCCCCAAAAGTTTCCTTTCTCCCACCTCTAGCCATCCAATGGGTGACCTACATCTTCGTCCATATAAGGCCTCAAATGGTGCCATTTGGATGCTAGTTTGGAAACTGTTGTTGTAGGCAAATTCCACTAAGGGTAGATATTGTTCCCACCTGACACCAAGGTCTATCACACAAGCCCTCAACATATCCTCCAATGTCTGTATGGTCCGTTCAGATTGTCCATCAGTCTGAGGGTGGAAAGTTGTGCTAAAATCCAACTTAGTGCCCAATGCTTCTTGCAACTTTCCCCAAAACCTACTAGTAAACTGAGCTCCTCTGTCAGATACTATAGAAATGGGAATACCATGTAGTCGCACTATCTCATCCACATAAACTCGAGCATATTGGGCAGCCCCATAAGTAGTCTTAACAGGAAGAAAATGAGCTGACTTTGTTAACCGGTCCACTACTATCCAAATTGAATCATATCCCCCACTGGTTCGAGGCAAACCCGTTACAAAGTCCATAGCAATATGTTCCCAGTTCCACTCGGGTACTGGTAATGGCTGTAGTAGCCCTGCAGGCTTTTGATGCTCGGCCTTAACCTGCTGACAAACCAGGCACTTGGAGACAAACTCAGCTACATCTCTCTTAAGTCCTTCCCACCAATACACCTCTTTCAAATCTTGATACATCTTTGTAGCCCCTGGATGTATCACATAAGCTGCCATGTGAGCTTCCTCCAATATTTCTCTCCTCAACCCGTCACCATCAGGCACATAAAGTCTGGTTCCATACCTCAACACTCCATCTGTGCCTTTAGTAAACATTTTTCCTTTCCTACCCTGAGGATCCTCTAAGGCCTTAATCACAAATTCATCTTTACTTTGTGCTTCTTTAATCCTGTCCATTAAGATAGGCCTCACTCTAAAGTGTGCTAGCAAAGCATTTGTCTCCGCAATTTCCAAACGCACACCTATGTCTCCCAAGCTATGGATCTCTCTAACCAAAGATCTCCTACCAATGGAAATATGTGCCAAGCTTCCCATTGATTTTCGACTCAAAGCATCCGCCACTACATTGGCCTTACCGGGATGATAAAGAATAGTACAATCATAATCCTTTAGCAACTCCATCCATCTACGTTGCCGTAAGTTAAGATCCCTCTGCTGAAATATATACTTCAGACTTTTGTGGTCCGTGTATATCTCGCAAGTCTCACCATACAAGTAATGTCTCCAAATCTTTAAGGCAAACACGATTGCTGCCATTTCCAAATCGTGTATGGGGTAATTCTGCTCATGCCTTTTAAGTTGCCTAGATGCATACGCAATCACTTTCCCATGTTGCATCAATACACATCCTAAACCAACCCCCGATGCATCACAAAACACCGTGTAACCCCCTGTGCCTTGCGGCAGGCTTAACACTGGAGCTGTGGTGAGACATGCCTTAAGCTTCTCAAAACTATTCTCACAAGCATCAGACCACTCAAATTTTGTATCTTTACGTGTCAGCTTAGTCAAAGGGGCAACTATTTTAGAGAAGTCTTTCACAAAGCGACGATAATAGCCAGCTAAACCCACAAAGCTTCTAATCTCCGTAACTGATGTTGGCCTTGGCCATTTTTCCACTGCTTCAATTTTCTTTGTATCAACTCGTATCCCCTCCTTAGATACCACATGCCCCAAGAATGCAACACTTTCGAGCCAAAACTCACACTTGGAGAACTTAGCATACAATCGATGTTCTCTCAAAATTTGGAGCACTATCTTAAGATGCTGCTCATGCTCCTCTCGACTCTTTGAATATATCAAAATATCATCAATAAACACCACTACAAACTTATCCAAATAAGGTTTGAACACTCAGTTCATCAAATCCATAAAGGCTGCAGGAGCATTCGTGAGCCCAAATGACATCACTAAGAACTCATAGTGCCCATATCTTGTTCGAAATGCGGTCTTGGGTATATCTTCGTTCCGGATTCTCAACTAATGGTACCCAGATCGCAGATCTATCTTAGAAAAACATTGTGCTCCTTGTAGTTGATCAAATAAATCATCTATCCTTGGGAGAGGATATTTATTCTTCACCGTCACTTTATTAAGCTGTCGATAATCAATGCACAGCCTAAGTGACCCATCTTTCTTCTTCACAAATAACACTGGTGCTCCCCATGGGGATACACTAGGTCGTATGAAACCTTTATCCAACAAATCCTCCAACTGATCCTTAAGCTCTTTAAGCTCTGCAGGTGCCATTCTATATGGGGGTATGGATATAGGTCTAGTGTCGGGAATCAAATCTATGCAAAACTCAACCTCCCGTTCAGGAGGCAAACCTGGTAGCTCCTCAGGAAATACATCCACGAACTCCTTCACCACCGACACTTGAGTTACATCTCCAATCTTTGCCTGACTATCCTTTACAACAACCAAGTAACCTATACAACCCTGTCGTAATAATCTTCTGGCAGATATGACCGATATCAAATTGGTTGGAGCATTACTCCTATCCCCCTGAATACTAAATGATGGTTCACCGGGGAAATCAAATCTAACCAATTTATGATAGCAGTCCACACTAGCATGACAGGGTGATAACCAATTCATCCCCAAGATTACATCAAAGTCTATGGTGTCTAGCACCACTAGATTCACCGAAGTGTCTTTGTCCTTGACTCGCACTACACAAGACTCATATTCCCACTCGGCCACAAATATCTCCTTTAAAGGAGTAGACACCACTAATTGTTCCTCTCTCCTAACACGACCTCTACCCAACCGAGATGCAAAACATGGAGAGATAAAAGAATGGGTAGCACCAGGATCAAATAGTACTCGAGCATTTATATTACAAACGGAGAGAATACCTGAGACCACGGCATTGGATGTTTGAGCCTCCTGCTGTGTTAAAGCAAACACCCTCGCTTGGCCTCTACCAATAGAACTTTGATGTCCGGACCCAGATGGTCTGCCTTGAGAGGAAGTACCCGCACCTCTACCTCTCGATCCACTAACCTCCCGGCCAGATGAGACGGTAACTGACGGAGCAGATGAAGCTGGCTGGGTGGAACCACGAGCAGAATCTGGTGATTGATGTGCCATCGGACAATCCCTCCTAATATGCCCAGGTTGACCGCACCTGTAACAAGTTTTTGTAGTAAGGAAGCACCGTCCACTATGTCGTCTCCCATAAGTATCACAAGAGCGAATGACTTGACTACTCTGTCTAGAATCTTGCTGCCTCCTAGAACTGAAGGTTCTCTGTCCCACCCTAATATTAGCACCAGGTGCGTCACTCCCCTGCTGAGGTAACCGTGAGTCCCTCTGTGGACCCTGACGGCTAGAAGATGAACCACCACCGCTGAAATCTCTACGGCCCTGATAACCCTCTGTCTTGCCCCTTTTTGCTCTATCCCTCGCAGCCCTACTCTCACTGGTCCTCATCTCGATGCGTTGAGCACGATCCACTGCTGCAGAATAGGTAGTGAAATCTCGGGATGCCACAGCCCTAAATAATGGCTCCACTAACCCATCCACAAACCTCTGAATCTTCATCTCCTTAGTAGAAACGAGATAGGGCGCATAACGAGCTAGCTGCGTGAACTTGATGTCATACTCAGACATCGTCATGCTTGAAGTCTGTACCAAAGTCTCAAACTCTCTAGCTCTGGCATTACGCACACTGAGTGGTAAGAATCGATCTAAGAAGGCTACACTGAACTCACTCCAGGCCAACGGTGTTGCATTAGTTGGTCTGCCTCTACATAAAGAGCTATACCATTCCTGCGCCACATCCTCTAATTGGAAGGCGGTTAGCTCAACTGACCGAACACTAGAACATCCCAAGGCTTTACAAATTTTCTCCACCTTATCCAAGAAAACCTGGGGTTTCTCCGATGCATCAGACCCTGAAAATGTTGGAGGCTTAAGCTTGAGAAAGTCAGGAAGAGAAATATCTAGATGTCCCCTCTCCTCCTCATGATGTTGGTGATCGGCCTGTCCTTGGGAGCTAGGGGATTCTTGTACTGTAGGTCTCCCCTCTACCACCCTTTGTATATCTTCCATGCGGGTCGCCATCATCTCTACAACCCGGTTAACTCCCTGTAGGCTTGCCGCCAAATCCTCAATAGTAATACCCCTAGCTGGGTGTCTATCTACATCACCTGAGGACTGTCCCTCTTCTTGCCTACTCACAGGCGTATCCAACCCCACCGGCCTAGTGACCCTGCCACGTCTACCTCGGCCTCTCTGGGTGGATGCCCGTGGTCTATCTGCCATCTCAATGGGAGCATCTTGCTCCCCTGCCCGTCTTGAGGCGGCTCGTGTCTTAGGTGGCATTCTTACCTAGACAAAAGCAAACGCCTGTTATTAAACACATATTATAACCATACTTAAAGCAACAGGTGGTTTCTAAGATAGGGAATCTATGCGGTCATTTGGTTGTAAAATGTGCCGCGGTTCACACTTTACAACTGAAGTTCCCACATAAAGACCCGACTCTCCGCTGGACTAACAAAAAGGAAGTTCTAGGACCTAGACAAACCTAGGGCTCTGATACCAATACTGTCACGACCCAAATTCCGGGTCATGACCGGCGCATGGGTCCAATGGACATAATCCACTAAACCCAGGCAAGCCTATTATTTATCTTACTTATGATTCTATTTATTATCACTAAGTCCTATTTCATAACTTTGAGTCAAAATAGTGATATACATTGCCAACTCGTACAGGCATTACTCTTTTAAAATTTACATTACGTTCATCTATACATAACAAAATAATACTTGACCTCCAGCGGAGTGACTCGGATGGATATACAGCTACCGAATGCCGAGACGCCTACCAGAAGATGTACACAGATCTACAAGGACACCTCGTCCTAATTATCAGCTACCTCGTGATCTGAAAACATGAATTTGAAAATGGTGAGTATAAACCCAGTGAGTGAACAATGAAGGGAACAAGCAACAATTAGGAAAAATTTAAAATCATGATGCACTTGTTTCAAACAATGCAATTTATTTCATTCCTATTTAAAACCCCTCCAAACCCCAGAGTTTTTTCGCTACAGCGAGCATGAATTTCGATGCAGTGAAAACAAAGCAACAAGAGAAACATTTTTCCTCACTCAACAAAAGCCATCATGCTAAACTAATAAATCAACCTAACATTCATGAAAATTCTCAAAGTATAATGTGTCAAATTTTACGTACATTACAACCATAAATCATTGTCCATCAATTTGCTATATCACACACATTTACATATGTATATATATATATACGTATATACTCATCATCATCATCTCACCAACCCATCATCATCATCACCAGCTCATGCACACTCCCTACTCGCACATGGCTGGGTCATCACCGGATTATGCGCACTCCCTACTCGCACATAATCGGGTCATCACCGGGTTATGCGCACTCCCTACTCGCACATAACCGGGTCATCCTCGGCTTATGCACACTCCCTACTCGCACATAGCCGAGTCAACATAATTACACAACATTATATTCAAGCATATATGTATATCAACATAATGCAGCCACATAGAAATCCATAATAACCACATTTCATAACATAAACCTTTTCTCAAAAGCTTGTTCCCAAGGCATTCATTTTCATGAAAAATTGCATAAAATCATTCAAACACTTTGTTCAAAACAGTCATATTCCCAAAACAATTTGGATAGGCAGTCCACTCACAGGTATCGAAAAATCCGGATTTCGGATGAACTCTGACTAATAGTCCTCAGGCGCAATTCCTTTGCCTTTTCCGGATGTCTCACCACCTTGACAAATAACAAAGTTGAGGAATTTACTATATTGTCCCTAAATTGATATAAATTAATTTAAACTACTAATGCTTGATATGTAAATGCACAAATATACCCGATTACCGCTTAATCACGGTATCGATTAAATTCGACCGATCACCCGATTAATCGGCGATTGTGTCCAAATCACCTCCAAATTAATTCATTTCTCCTCTAATACCTTAATTTACCACATACATTTAAATAAAGCCAAATTCAGCATTAGAACCCTCACAATTCCTTATAGAATAAAATTTGGTCATTTGGTGTACTAGCATCGAATTTTTTTCTACATAACCGTTTCACCTTACTTCATCATTTTCCATGCCATTTTCCTTGAAATAAAAACAATCCCCCATTGATATTCAGCCCTCATGGTTCAGCCAACAAGGAACCCTAGAGAAATTGAATATTTCTTTTGTGTTTTTCTTCATAACCATGCTTAACTATCCCTAAACACTAACATAGTCTAAAATCAAATTATTCCAACAACAATTCCTCTTCCATACCCATTTTTCAGAATTGAATTCATCATGATAACTCAATATTCAACCATGGAAATCAAGAACAAAGGCATGGGTAAGCTAGGTATCAAGGAGAATTAAAGAAATTTTAACTTACCTAGCTTGTTTCCTTGATTTCTTCACTTTTTCTTTGAATTTCCACCTAGGTTTTCTTGTTTTTCCTTTTGTTCTTCCTTTTTTCTTGTTGCTGGATGTCTAGGCCGAATATGGTGAGGGAATTGGGGATTTAATGGGCTGATTTCTATAGAAAATAATAAAATAATCAAGCATGCCATGTGTCACATGCTTATTGGCCTAATTTTTAACTTTTTGACTTTTTCTTCTTAATTTTCCACCACAAATATTCTGGTATTTATCCAATCCTAACACAATTAAAATCCCTTGGTCTTGACAAGTGCTGGGCCGAAAATTTTACTGATTTGCCCCCGAGACAAAAAAATTACGATTTTGCCCTTATACTCCGAAATGCACCGGAATCTCATTATTTCTACTTTTCAACCTAAAATAACACTAATATTGATCAATATTAACTAAATGGGGCAAAAATTGTTGAAAAAAATTTTCGTTTAGTCCACTAGTGGCAAAATTACCATTTTACCCTTCTGCTCCATAAATACCGGGAATCATAATTTTTCACTACTAAACATCATTTTATACTCCAATAATCATAATTATATTTCATATAATTATTCTTCGTCAAATTTGATCAAATCTTGGCTAAAAATCTTCATTTTATCATCAAATGGTAAAATGACCGTTTTGTCCCTAATTGGTCAATTTTTTTGATGGACTCCAAACTAGACCTTGAACTCCAAATCACTATTCTAAGTCATTCTGTTGGTTTTAAAATTTTCAAATTCCTCTTAGAATTTCTATTTGAACTAGTTCAAGGCTCGATTTAACTTAGTTATACCACTCGATACAATACCGTCTTTTAATCGAGCTTGACAGGGTCTCACACTACTAACCTAGCTTTATTTCTAACTACATTTCCTTGCTCATCTACCTTATTTCTAAACACCCATTTTGTTCTAACAATTGGGTGGTTTAAAGGCCTAGAGACTAATGACCATACACGATTTCTTTTGAATTGATCAAGTTCCTCTCGCATGGCCAATATCTAGCTTTCCTTTTTTTCTGCTTCCTTAAATGTCTTAGGCTCAATTTGAGATATAAAAGCTGAAAACTCACAAGTCTCTCTTTTTTCTCTTCTAGTCTTAACTCCTTGTGAAATATCACCTATGATTAGGTTTTGTGGGTGATCTTTTGCATATCTCCAACTTCTTGGAAGATCACTATGCTGAATTTCTGTTCTTTGCAAATTTTCTAAAGGTGGAGTTTCATTTTCTCTTCTAGGTAAGTTTTCTTCATTATTCTTATTGTTTTCCAAGATCATTTCTTCCATTTGCTTTTCTAGGATCTCTACATCATCATCATCAACATGAATTTCCTTTTGTAAGGCATTAGACTCATCAAAAACTACATGGACTGATTCTTCAACAATTAAAGTTCTTTTGTTGAAAACTCTATAAGCCTTTAAGTTTAAGGCATATCCTAAAAATATTGCCTCATCACTCTTTGCATCAAATTTACCTAAAGATTGTTTTCCATTGTTTAACATAAAACATTTACAACTAAAACTCCTAATGTGTGAAATATTTGGTTTCCTACCCTTGTAAAGTTCATAAGGAGTCTTTGATATCATGGCTCTAATTGAGACTCTATTAAGTATATATGCTACTGTGTTCACTACCTCAACCCAAAAATACTTAGGTACGTTATTTTCACATAGCATAGTTCTAGCCATTTCTTTCAAGGTTTGGTTTTTCCTTTCTACAACTCCATTTTGCTGGGGTGTTCTAGGTGCAGAAAAATTATGATCCAACCCCTTTTCATTGTAAAATTTATCAAATTCATCACTTTCAAACTCTCCTCCATGATCGTTCCTAATACTAACTATGGCTAGTCCTTTTTCATTCTCTACTTTCCTACTATGACTTATAAATGCTAGTAGGGCATCATTCTTATGAGCAAGAAAATAAACCCAAGTGTACCTAGAGTAGTCATCAACTATCACAAAGCTATAAGATTTTCCTTCTAGACTAGTTGTACTTATTGGACCAAATAGATCAATGTGTAGCAATTCAAGAGGTCTTGATGTGGATACAATCTTCTTAGTCTTAAAGGATGTTCTAACTTGTTTTCCTAGTTGGCAAGCATCACATATTTTATCATTTTCAAATTTTACATCCGGCAGTCCAATAACTAGATTTTTCTTAATTAATTTTGACATAGTATGCATGCTTACATGTCCTAGCCTTCTATGCCATAGCTAGCTATGATTTTTAGCATTAACTACTAAACACATTTCACAATTTATTTCAAGATCTTCAAGAAACACAACATACATATTCTTTAATCTTCTTCTTATAAATGAAACTTTATTTGTGCTTACATCTATCACTTCACACTTATTTGAATCAAAGCATACTTTAAATCCTTTATCACATAATTGACTAATGCTCAATAAATTATGTTTTAAGCCTTTAACCAATAACACATGATTGATTTGAGTTTGGGAGTTCTTACCAACCATTCCTATACCATGGATTCTACCTTTTGAATCATCACAAAGGATACGGTACCTCCCTTTCTTTTGTCTAGCTGAGCAAATAACATTTCATCTCCTATCATGTGCTGTGAGCAGCCACTGTTCATATACCAAGGCTGTTTCTTCTTGAGTTGAGCTCTTGAACATGTCTCTTTTAAGTGCAGCTCAACCTACAAAACAGAATTTCAGTTTTTCTTTATAGGTACTCATACCTTGATGGGTCCTTGATTGTTAGCAGCAATATAGGATCCTTTTGAAATCTATATTTTTTTTATTTTCTGTGTGCTTCTTTCCTTAAAACAATCATATGATAAATCGCCAATTTTATTACAAATATAGCATCTAGATGCTGTATTAGTAGAATTTTTCTTGTAGTAGACTTTTCTTTTTGAAGTTTCATTTTTCAAACTTTTAAGAACTACATTTTCATCAAGTGTTTTTTGCAAAGCTTCAGATTTATTGTCCAACTCTACTTTTAAAACTTCAAAATCTGTTTTTGAATGTTCTAACTCAACTTGCAGAAAATTTCTTTTCTCAAAAACAGAATTAAACTCTTTTTTTATCTTTTCCAAATCATTTTGAAGTGATGCAGTCTTTTTCTTTAAAGTCTTGTATTTTGAAAAGAGTTTTTCAAATTCATCATAAAGGCACTCATATTCATCTTTTAAATCATTAATAGAAATATTGTAGGGGGATTAGGATACCTCGAATTCATCATCTTGTGCCATCAAACACAGGTTTGCTCTTTCCTCAGCTTTTTCTTCCTCACTTTCAGAACTTGAAGTGTCACTATCTGACCAAGTAGCTGCCACCATTGCCTTTTTTGATTTCTTATTTTTCTTTGGAGTCTCATCCTTCAACAATGGGCATTCAGACTTAAAATGTCCAGGCTTCTTGAATTCGAAGCAGCTTAGCTCCTCTTTTTTGTTGGAGTCAAATTTGTTTCTTGTTTTCCATAAAGGGCTTTGATTTTTTCTAAACCCTCTTCCAGCTAGTTTTCGATTTCTTCTTCCCATAAGCTTTCTGAATTTTTTGGCAACCAGTGCCAACTCTTCATCATCATCACAGGATAGCTCTTCCAGCTCGTCTTCAAGAATGCTGCCTTTTAGTGCAATGTTCTTTTTCTTTTCTTTTGCTTCCTTCATATCTTCTTCTTCTTTTTCTTTGAGTTCTAATTCAAAAATGAGAAGAGAACCACAAATCTCATCTAGAGTAATAACATTTAGGTCCTTGGCTTCTTGGATTATAGTCACTTTAGGCTTCCAATTTTTTAGTAGGCTTCTAAGAGTCTTTTAACAATCTCATGCTCGGGTATTAGTTTGCCTAGTTGACTAAGTATGTTTGTAGTATTAGTGAATCTATCTAACGTGCTGGTGATATCTTCACCAGGCTCCATTTTAAACATTTCATAATTATGGGTCAAGAAGGTTATCTTGGACTCCTTGACTTGAAAAGTCCCTTCATGGATAATTCTAAGTTTATCCCACACTTATTTAGCTGTTGTGCAGCTTGATACTTTATTGAACTCGGTGGGACTGAGAGCATAATGTAATGTATTAATAGTCTTAAAATTTGTTTGGACTCTCTTAGTTTCAACCTCGGTCCATTTGGACCTTGGCTTTGGGATTATCTCATTTGTCACTACATTTAAGTAAAGGGAATGTATGGTCTATCAGTTATAACATCCCACATCTCATAATCAATTGCCCTAATATATATAGACATCCTAGTGCTCCAATAAAGATAGTTAGAGCCATCAAACAGAGGTGGTCATTTGTGGATTGTCTCTTGGCAACTATGGATTTTTGTAGAGCCATTTGGATCCTCCTAAAGGGTGTTAGACCTTAAAAACAGGGATTTAGCTCTGATACCACTTGTTGGTCCCAATTAAATGTGCTATAGGGGGTGAATAGCACAATTTGGCTTTTTCAAAAATTGTCTCTAAGTGTAGACAAATGTAAGATAAAAGAAATAATGAAAATAAAACAAAAACAGAGTAAATAAGACAGTAGAATTTAGAGTGATTCGATCCAAGACCTGCATCCACTATCTTGATTATCCAACCAAGGATTTTTCAACCAATCTGCTAAGAACCGGTGAAATTCACAAGCTTTCACAAAGCTTGAACAATGACTTTTACTAGGCTTAGCCAAAACCTTTCACAATAGTTTTTCACGGGCTTAATATAACCCAACACCTAACTTTTCAAGGCTAAGTTAGAACCTTAACACAATCAAGCAATCCTAGCTTGAAACAAACACTTAGAGTGACTCCATCACTCTAAGAATATAAAGAGAGAAGTAAAATGAGTGTACCTATGATCACAAAGTTGATCTAAGTGGTACAAATTGAAGTGCAAAACACAATTACAAGGATGTGCATTAAGTGCAGTGAAGTGCAGAGGATGTTTTCTAGTTTTTCAACTCTTTTGTGTGTTCTTGGAAGCCTTCAATACATTTTTAGTTGTTGGAACCCTCTTTTATACTTGGAGAAACAACTCTGATGGCAGCTTGACAGTTTTCTAGCCGTTGGAAATAGTTGGGAGCTGGTTCTAGCTGTTAAACTGTCTTTTAGTGCAGAATTCAAACTTGCAGGCAGAATGCTCTTAGTCGACTAACCAATTTCTTAGTCGACTAAGTCGTTTCTGTCTTCTGTTCCTAGTTTCTGGTAGTTCTGGCAGTGTGCACTTAGTCGACTAACTCATTCCTTGGTCAACTAAGTTGGTTCTGTTTCTCTATATTCTTAAGCCCGCCAACCTTTGATTTTAATCTTAGCTGACTAACTCTTCATTAATCAACTAAGGGACTTTTGTCTTGTTGTTCAATTATGACTTCCTTGTTTCTATGCTTTTTGATATGTGGATTTTAATGATTCATTATTTATTTGCATACAATTTTGTCCTGCACACTCAAGTAGAAATATTAAACACAAATGAAATGGGAATGCTTTATTATCATCAAAAACTAATCGAGCCAACAGTTATTAAGTACTAAAATTATGACAGATCAATCTTATTCAAGTAACTAGATTTTGTAAACAATTAATTAAAACTAAATTTAATCAAAAAATTAAACTGATTAATGAAGACTAAAAATCCACTAAAGAAAAGCAAGAAATTAAAACCTAAGATTATAAGTTCATTCAACACTTTATCCGATATTTGTTTCTCTCAATATTTACATTAATGGGTCATTTTACTAACCTAAAATCCAAACCTATGCACAAGTCTCCATTGAGATGTTTGCACCAATAACTAACTTAATTGGGTCACTATATGTCTATAGTAATCAATTGCATAAGGTTCATTAAGATAGTGTTCTAATTTGGCTATACATGGCATTTAGGTGTATATCTACCCTAATTGTGAATTAGATCACCTAAGTGATGTGAACATACAATATTCAAACCTTAGTCCAATCTTAAATTACACTATTGAGTCTTATTCAGATTCACAAATCATTCAATTATTGACTAGATAGTCAAAAGCATTAAGAACATATTTGAATAAGTAAAACCATACCCATTCATAATAAATGAAAGAGAAACAAATATTCAAATTGTATGTTGAAATCCACCATAATTCTAGAAATATAATTTAGCTCATAATAACTAATAAAAATATCATCCAAAGAAAATTAGCCATGAATCCAAGTCCAAGAAATTAAGAGAAGCACAAAAGTTGCTTGCCATCCAGAATAGTTGCCATCCAAAGAAAATATCATCCAGAATATTTGCTTGCCATCCTCATTTGAAAACCTCTGAAAAAGGTCCTTTAAATAGGTTCCAAAATCCCTAATTTCCCAATTCCAGTCGAAAGTTTATTTTTGGAAATCTATTTGGTGCCATAGCCTTGGTTTCCTCGACGTTGCGACATTGTGATCACGGAATGAAGTATGGTGTACATCAACCTTGTAGCACCGTGGTGCTACTCTCCTCAATGTCACGTCTTCTGCTCTCTAGTCCAAGTATGGGTTATTGTCTATCACCAGAGCTATGGCTTCACTTTTCTAGCACCGTAACCCTTTGCCTTTTGGATTTTGTATGATGCACTAGTGCATCACAACGTTGCAACCTTGGTCTACTTAAGGCCGCGACCCTTATTTCCTTGTGCTGCTTTGATGAAGAATTATAGTAGTCCAACCTTTTTTAACATAATTTTTACCTTGATTTGTTTCGAATTGGGCAAAGTAGTAAACATATAAGTTGTAGCCCTATCTTTTAGCTTTCCATTGGCCAAAGAATCACATCAATTGGATTACTGTAGCTCAAGTTATCTTTGAAATATTGTAACATGTATGAATGAAGTCATCACCATACTTGCACTGATTTTCATCAAATAAACCTCTCTCATTAAATTTCCTACAAGAGCAATAAGAGAAATTAACAATAATTATACTTAAAGTAATTTAAAACAAAATAATATAAAATTAACTCAAAATACTTAAATTAAACTAATCAACATATAATTAAACTTAACTAAAAAAAGCATCTAAAATACTAAAATCAGAACATAACTCAAAGACCTACTAATTTAATTTTCTAAAATGTGTCAAAATAACTCTATACAATAGAGTTATCACACCCAAAACTTAAAATTTTGCTAGTCTTCGAGTAGAACATAAACTAAAATGCAATAACATAAATGAAGAAAACAACTTTAATATCCTCATAAGTTAATTCATAAACTCAACTCTAAGCAATACAAAAATATTATTCAAGTTCATGTTTAAATTCAAATACAAGCTCATCATTAAGTGAATTTCTATGTGTGCGTGCCATTTTATTCACCTAAAACACTATACAATTCGGATAAGTTTATACGCATGCAAAATTCAAATTAGCATCAAAATTCCATAAGTTTGTTTTTCAACTCTTTCACCATTGATGTAGACTAATACTAAGTCAAGGGTCAGTTGGACTTTATCAAGCTTGTAATGTATGGTTAAGGTCAAGGTAGGATACGAAATAATATGTAGCTTAAATCTTCCTAAGCACATAGTCATTCTAGGGCCTATAAAGAGCTTTATTTTCCTCCACCAAATACATCCTTTTTTCATAAATTTTCTTTCTTTTATTCAATACTTGATTTTTCTTTTTCTTTTTCTTCCTTTTTTATTTTCTTTTTCTCAACATTAAACCCTTAAACTTATTTCTTATATTGGGTAGTAAAATGAATACAATCATACTTTTGATCTTTTTAATCACTTTTAATCTTTACTACCTTTTTCACTATATTGCTCAATATATTTCCTAAATTGACTTTTGCACTTAAAAGTGAATGATGCAAAAATTGGAACTATTTATGTAAAGGTCTAAGTTACTAATTAAGTGTTTAAACATAGAAAATGTTATATTAGGCTCAAAGAGGAATTCTAAGGATAAATATATAGCAAGGTTGGCTTGAAAGTCTCAAACAGTCCAAAGATGGCCTAAATCATCTCCTTTTGCCTCAAGAAAGAACTAAACAAATTCTAGAATTCAAGACATAATTCAAAATTTCACACTCACATAAACTTTCTCTGGATATGTACAATGAATCTAAGCAAAAGACACAATGCTCAAATTGTACAAATCTCATCCTAACAATGAAACTTAGCATAAGAATTTACATAATACTTAAACAATATTCACATGTTTCAAAGAATCAAGATAAGAATATAACTAGGTTTTCATCATTTGATAGGTAAATTAAAAACAATTGACGTAATTAAATCTAACTCAAGTTCTTAAAACATATAACAAATTATATGATAGATAACTTAACTAACTTAAAAACTAAAACCATAAAAAAAAAAAGCTTGAAAACTAAAAATTCCCCCCTCCCCCCAAACTTGAAAATAATTGTCCTCAATGTTATGAAAAGTAAGGAAAATGAATACTCCCCTGACTTGCAGTCAACTTCTACGGATCATCCTCCTTATCATCTTCATTCTAGTTTTACACTATGGGATCATATAGCAAAGTAGGAAAAATGGCCATGTCCTTGCTAACATGTTCAGCATAAGCTAGCGTCATTTGCTTAATTGATTGCATACATGTAGCATGATGATCCGTTTGAAGTTCAAGCCTCTCCATCCTCTAGAACATGGAAAATGCTAAGGTTGCCTCTATGGTGGTGGATAGAGTGGAGTTGATGAAGAATTTCCTCTGGCAGTCGAATACTCCTAAGCATAAAACTTGTGCATAATGCCTACATCCAAAGGAACTTTAGGATGCAATGCTTCTTCACTTTTGTCCTAACTCACTCCCACTTTCTTGCACAAGGTCGTGATCAAAGATGGATACCAAAGTCCATCACCTTATGAGCGGGTAGCTTGAACAATGCTATTGAACACTACTTGACCCATATTGATTGAGATTATGGAAACAATTGCATTCAAAATAATTGCTTTATCCTTTATTACATCACTCAAATGCTTCACAAGAAGTAATCTCGATGCTAAAAAATGATACCATAGCTTGTGATCATTTTTCATGGCATTAGCTTTAAAAGACATGGGTATGCCTTTATTCATTTCCCACTCTGCACCTTTATTACAAAACACTCCAACAACTCCATCCAAATCAATATTACTAGCCAAAAATTGTCCATACTCATCACTTTCAATATCTGGTAAGTTGTAGAATTGATTAATCATCTAACTGTTGAAGCGTACTTGACATCCTCGGACAAAAACTTGCCCTTTCTCATGTTTGACAACATTGACATAAAATTCTTGAACAATAAGTAACACAGTTGCCTTCAGTTTCTCACAAAATTTCTTTCACTATCGCTTAGTGATAAGCCTATGAACAAAATCATACAACCTAGGATGAAGATGAATGCTTCGTTTTGGAATATGAACTTTTTGCACAAGGGATTGTAACAGAAACAAATTTACTTTGATCAAAGTGAGTCACGTTACCATTACCTCTAACTCGTTTCTTGGGTGCCATCAAACATTCAACAAATGTCCGTCAATTTATACTCAAGTGTCAAAAAAATATGCAGCTACTTCTCAAATTAATCCACAACAATACCACCAAAATCACTAATGCATAAATAATCCCACTCCCACAATTACTATTCAAGTGCAGAATTTTATCACTATTCACCATTTTCTAGCAACTAATCTCTCAAATATTCAATGTAGAATCATTTAAAAGAAAGCTTAAATACTATAATCTCAAATTAATCACAAACCCACTAATCAACAATCACAAAGGCTTCTCCAATTTTTAAATCTACCAAAGTTGAAAATTCTTCAAAAAACTAAATCACTTACTCGAATTTTTTGTAGAAAATTTAGTTATTGAATGAGTGGAAGATGATTTGCATATTTCAAAGGAGTGATTTGATGCCAAATTTGAAAAGTGTTGGAAGTATAATTGAATGGGTGGAAGGTAGAGAGAAAAAGAAGACCTTAAAAGTGAAAAAGAAGAGGGAAGAGGCAGGTTTATAAAGTGGAGGCTTCAATTGGCACAGTGACGCTAGCCCTCGTGTGCTGCAGTGTTCTAGCCCCAAGTTTTACTATAGGGCAAGGCATCACGCAATGTCACGATGCTAACTTTTTTGGCACCACGGCGTTGTTTCAATTTTTTTTTGAATCAAAGGCCTTGCAAAACAAAAAAGGTAAAACAAAATTTAAGCTCATGTAATAAATCATAAATATAAAAGAAACTTGGGTTGCCTTCTCAGAAGCGCTCTCTTTATAATCGTTAGTTGGACTCTCTTGTAAGCACATTTGGGATTGAAAAGATGGATAGAAGATCATTGACGATTAACGTCACCTCCCTAGTAATGCTTCAACAGTTGCCCATTCAGCTTGAATGTTTCGCTTGTTAACCCATATATTATTTCCACTGCTCCATGTGGAAACACCTTTGATACAATAAAGGGTCTCGAACATCTTAATTTCAACTTGCCTAGAAATAGCTTTAAGCGCGAGCTAAACAACAACATAAATTGACCTGGCTCGAAATTATGCTTAATAATCTTTTGATCATGCCATCTCTTTGTCTTTTCTTTGTAAATTTTGGCATTTTCATAAGCATTTAAACGAAGTTCATCCATCTTATTTAATTTAAGCAAATGCTTCTCACCAGTCGCTTCCAAGTCAAAGTTTAACTTCTTAATGGCCTAAAAGCACTGTGCTCTAACTCAATCAGAAAGTGACATGTTTTTCCAAATACCAATTGATATAAGGACATACCTATTAGAGTTTTTACAAGTGGTACTATATACTTATAATGCATCATCTAGTTTACTAACCCAATCCTTCCTTGATAGAGATACCACTTTCTCAAAAATTCTCCTAATTTCCTTATTTGACAGTTTGACTTGTCCATTTGTCTAAGGGTGGTAAGTTGTGGCCATCTTATGTGTCACTCCATACTTTGCAAGCAAAGCTGAAAAATATTTATTACAAAAATGGCTCTCTTCATCACTCACCATAGCCCTTGGTGTTCCAAATCTAGTGAAAATGTTCTTTTGCAAAAATTTCAACACAACCTTAACATTATTCATTAGCAAAGCTGAAGCTTCCACCCATTTCGACACATAATCAATGGCCACAAAGATGTAAGGATTGTTGAAAGAAGAAATGAATGGTCCCATGAAATCAATTTCCCAAACATCGAAAATCTCCACTTCAAGAATGTTGTTGAGTGGCATCTCATGTCTTTTTGAAATGTTTTCCACTTTTTGACACTTATCATAATATAAAACAAAATTATGAGCATCCTTAAAAAGTGTTGGCCAATACAAACCTGATTGAAAACTTTGGCTGTCATTCTATCTCCTCTAAAGTGGCCTCATACTTCGAAAAATGACAATGTCTCAATACACTTTCAACTTCCTCCTTTGAAATGCACCTTTTTAACATTCTGTCAACGCATTGCTTAAACAAAAATGGTTCATCCCACATATAAAATCTAACATCATGAAGAAATTTCTTTGTTTGATGAAAATTTAAATTTGGAGGAAGAAGCTTACTTACAATATAATTGACATAGTCAGTATACCATGGTATATTCTTTTGACCAATAAAAAATAATTGTTTATCACAAAAGGCTTCGTTGATCAAATTTAAGTCCTTACCTTGGTTATCATTCTCTAACCTCAACAGATGGTCTATTACTGGACTCTCTAAGCATTTTCTGTCTTTAATCTCTAATTCAAATTCTTGTAGCAATAAAATCCACCTTGTCAACCTTGGCTTAACATCTTTCTTAGCAATAAAATACTTAATTGTGGAGTGGTCAGTATAAACAATTACTTTTGTGCCAATCAAGTAGAACGAAACTTGTCAATTGCATACACAATAGCTAATAATTCTTTTTTAATAGTATTATAATGCATCTGAGTTTTAGTCAAGGTTTTGCTAACATAATATATAGAATGAAAAACTTTATCTTTTCTCTGTCCTAATGGTGTACCTACTGCGTAGTCACTAGCATCACACATAAGCTCAAATGGAGTGACCAATTAAGAACTACAATAATGGGTGCATATGTCAATTTCTTTTTCAATTCCATAAATGTAGCATGAGATGCATCATCAAATTTAAATGGGACATCTTTTTCCAAGAGATTACACAAAGGTTTAGCAACTTTAGAAAATTCTTAATGAATTACCGATAAAAACCAACGTGTCCAAGGAAACTCTTAATACCTTTTATCGAGGTTGGTGGTGGAAACTTATTGATTGTCTCTATCTTTGCTTTATCCACCTCCAATCCTTTACTCGAAACCTTGTGACCAAGAACGATGCTTTCTTGTACCATAAAATGGCACTTCTCCCAATTTAATATCAGGTTTGTCTCTTCTCATATCTTCAAAACCCTGTCAAGATTCAACAAACATTCATCAAAATTATTTCCAAAAGTAGAGAAGTCATCCATAAATACCTCTATCCTTTTCTCCACCATATCTAAAAAATAGCCATTATGCAAAGTTGGAATGTGGCTGGAGCATTGCAAAGTCCAAATGACGTCCTCTTAAAAGCGAAAATGGCATCCTCTTAAAAGGGAAAGTGCCATAAGGATAGGTGAAAGTTGTCCTCTCTTGATCCTGTAGAGTTATTGCAACTTGATTGTATCTTGAATACCCATATAAGAAACAATAGCACTCTTTTCTAGTTAGCCTATCCAACATCTGATTAATAAATGGTAAAGGAAAGTGATATTTCCTTGCGGTTTTGTTGAGCTTCTGATAGTCCATGCAAACTCTCAATCTAGTTTTGTCCTTGTGGGAATGACCTCATTATTTTCATTCGCAACCATCGTCATCCCACCTTTCATTGGTACACATTGCACCAGACTTACCCACACACTATTGGTAATAAGATAGATGATGCTAGCATCTAACTACTTGATGATCTCTTTCTTCACCACTTCTTTCATGATTGGATTCAATCTTCTTTGATACTTGATAATGGCTTTATGATTATCTCCAATAAATGCATGCATATCAAAGGACTTATCCCTTTTATGTCTACAATTGTCCTCCCAAATGTTTTTCTGTCCTCTCTAAGAACTCTGTATAGTTTGTCTTCTTGCTTGCTAGTAAGATCAGATGAAACAATAACAAGAAGAGTCGACGAGTCACCAAGATATGCATACCTTAAATGATTCAACAATGGTTTTGTGAGACCTTGACCTTTATGGACTCGTAAAGGGAAGTATACGTGATATCCTTAATCAGGGGTAATTTCGTCATTTTCTTAGTAAGCCCATAAAAGTTAGATTTTTAACAATATTATAGCCTAAGTAGGCCTAAGGCATAAATGGATGGTGAAATTAGGGGTAAAATGGAAAGAAAACCAAAATTTTGATGATTTTCACGATAGGGGCAAAATGGTCATTTTTCACCTCGAGTTAAAATTTTAAGTTTTTATGAACCCGAGCATGTCTAGACCATTATGGACCTTGTCCCAGTGTCAAAAGAGCAAAAAGATTGCATAAAAGATTAGAGGAGAATAAGCTAATTTGTGGAGGGGTAATTTGGTAATTTCAAGGGAATGGATAAGATTGGCTATAAATATCTTTCTTCCAGCAACTTCTTCTCCCATTTTCCAGCAGCTTGTCTTCTTCTTCTTTTTCTCTTTCACGTTGCTTCCAACCTCCATGGAAGCTTGATATGGAGCTTGCATGATTTTCTCTCTTTAGTTCTAGTTATCGTACTTTTGAGCCATTTTGACTAGAACTCTTGTATTCTTTCACTCTTTCACTTCAAAACCCTTGATAAATCTTATTCCCATACTTTCTCTCACTAGTTGGGCATTTTAGAGAGAGAAAAAGAGAATCACCCCATTAATTTGGAAGTTATTTGAAGAGAATTCGACTACAAAGGAGCCCTAGGGTGAATGATGAACAAAGCTTGATTTTTAGCTGTGAATAATGGCTAGTAATTTAGATTAAGAGTTGTTTTATTGTTAAGTATGTTCATTACTTTTTTAGTAATTAAGATAGTGAACATAGATAACCATTTAATGTGGAAATTGAAAGCTAGCTAAGAGATAGCTTTTAGGGTTCATAGTGTGTGAATTGACCTATTGCTTATGCTAATGTGATCCTAGGTTCTAATGAAGTCCCATCCTTCCAATTAGATCATTATGGGAATTAGAGTCAACTAAAAGCTCAACAGTAAATCGATGAGTGGACTGCCTATCAAAACTATTTTGGGAATGTGACTGTTTTGTACAAAGGTTTTGAATGATTTTATACAAATTTTCTTAAAAATGAGTGCCTTGGGAACAAGCTCTTGAGAAATGGTTTATGTTGTGACATGTGACTATTATTGATTCATGCACTACCACATGGTGTTGATATATATATATATATATATATATGAATATATTGTTGTGTAATGACATGGACTCGGCTATGTGCGAGTAGGGAGTGAACATAAGCCGAGGATGACCCGGTTATATGCGAGTAGGGAGTGCGCATAACTCGGTGATGACCTAGCCATGTGTGACTAGGGAGTGCGCATGACCTAGTGATGATGATGATGGGATGGTGTGCATGATGATGATGGGTATACATATACATATATATACATATGTAAATATGTGTGATATAGGAAATTAATGAGTAATGGTATATGGTTGTAATGCATGTGAAACTTGACATGTTAAACTGTGGAAAACTGTTATGCGTTTTATGTTGGTTTGGACATTTCAACAGGGTAGTTTTTCTTTGGGAAGAAGGGCAAATTGTTCATTGGTGCCCTGTTTCTCGCTACAACGAGAATCATTTTCGCTGCAGCGAGAAACTCTCGGGTTTGGAAGGGTAGACTGGCCGAAAACTCCCTGCAGCGAGAATGCATTTTCACTGCAACGAAAATGACACTATAGCTTCTCGCTGCAGTGAAAAACTTTCTGTTTCTGGGTTACAATTTCGCTGCAGCTAGATTGAATCTTGCTGTAGCGAAAAACTTTCTATTTTGTCTCTTATCCTGTCCAATTGCTACCCTATTTTTAACTTCTTTGCTACCATATCTGAGCATGGACATCCAACATTAAGGACTAAATGAGTTAAGTTTAAAATGAGGAGGTTTAGTGAGAAACCCTCGGCCAGTTGAGAAACCCTTGTTTGGATAATAACTTAATCCCAACGTCGCTGCAGCCAAAATTCATTCTCGCTACAGCTTAGCTGCAACGAGAATGCCTTTCCGCTACAGCGAAGATTCGTTGTCGTATTTGACTTGCTTGCATATTATTGAAGCTCTCATTTTTCAAATGGTTCGTTATGTATGGGTTCATGATTTTCAAATGATTAATCATTTAAAGGCTTGATGAGGGGTTTTTAATATGAATGGAACTAAATTGCATTGTTTTTAAACAAGTGCATCATGATTTTCAATTCTCCCTTGTTATTGCTTGTTCCCTTCCTTGTTCACTCACTCGGTTTATACTCACCGTTTTCAACTTCATGTTTTCAGATCACGAGGTAATCGGTAACTAAGATGAGGTGTCCTTGTAGACTTGTATCCATCTTTTGGTAAGTGTCTCGACATTCAGTAGCTGTACATTTGTCCGAGTCCTTCTGCTGGAAATCGAGTATTCTTTTGTTGTGTATAGACAAACCTAATGTAATTATTAAGTTACATGTTGTAAATAATGTATATGCACTTGTTTGGTATGCCAGTATGAGGTGGCAATGTTTAATAATATTTTGATTCTAAGTTATGAAATATGACTTAGTAGTTTATAAGAGAATAATGAACATGTCAGATTAATATGCTTGCTTGTGCTTAATGGATTATGTCTATTGGGCTCTTAGCCAGTCATGACCCGAAATTTGGGTCATGATAGGTTTGAGTTTCAACTTAGGAGGTTATTCAATAGAAGGCTTCACTAGTGACGATGAAGAAGAAGAGAAATCCAACGACTCAAATTGTGTTCCCAAGATACGAGATGTAGCATTCAACACAGTCACACATTCTATGATAGCCTTATTACTTGTCATAGACTCAGCAACCAATGATGCCTTAAGTGGGTTAATAAGATGACTTTCCTCAAAAACTTCACTCGTGACCCTATCCACCACACTAACTACAAAACATTCATCATGATTGTTAGCAAACTTTAAAGCTCTTAAAATGTTAAATTTCACCTCCTAATCTTGTACTTGCAAGGTAAGTTCTCCCTTTTCAACATTAATGAGTGCTCTAGTAGTGCGTAAGAAAGGTTTCCCAAGGATAATAGGAACTTATTTTTCCTTCTCCATATCAAGTACAATGAAATCCATCAAAAAGATGAATTTATCCACTTTTACAAGCACATCTTCCATTATATTTCTTGGATATGTAAGGGTTCTATCTACTAATTGTAAAGTCACAATAGTGGGCTTGTTGTAGATAAACAAAGGAATCAAATTAATACTTGCCCCCAAATCATTCAAAGCCTTGGTGAAAAATAGTGGACAAATGGTGCAAGGAATAGTAAAGCTACTAAGGTCCTTAAGCTTTGGAGGAAGCTTGTTCTGTATGATTATGCTTAATTCCTCAATAAGTGCCACTATCTCAAATTCACCCAACTACCTCTTCTTGGACAAGATATCGTTTAGAAATTTCACAAATGAAGGCATTTGCTCTAAAGCCTCAGCAAAATGAATATTGATGTGCTTTTTAAACACCTCTATAAATTTCCAAAATTGACTCTCTTCTTGTTGTTTCTTGAAGCACTAAGGAAAGGGTGGTGGTGGTAGAGTTACCTTAGCTTCCTTCTCTTGACGCTGCTCACTAGAATTTGCAATCTGTGTCTCACTCTCATTTGTTTTGCCTTTCTGTTCGACTTGCTTTAGGTTACTTTCAACTTCCTTACCACTTCTCAAGGTAATGGCTTTG
The DNA here is from genome assembly GCF_053813885.1 of Theobroma cacao. Classification (NCBI taxonomy): domain Eukaryota; kingdom Viridiplantae; phylum Streptophyta; class Magnoliopsida; order Malvales; family Malvaceae; genus Theobroma; species Theobroma cacao. The sequence continues at coordinate 12,282,189 of NC_142646.1, forward strand.
ACATGTTCCTTACTTTCCCTCATCGAATTTGCCTTTATATCACTAGTTAAGTCCTTTTAGCTCTGTTGTTTAATGAGCTAGCTAGTTGACCAATTTAGGTCTTAAGGTTCCTTATCGAAGCCACTTAACTATGTATGAGGGAATCAATCTTGTACATGTATTGCATCATCAATTCCTCCATAAATGGTTTCTTTTCTAAAATAGGAGCTTTTGCTTGTTGCTGGAATCCACAAGGCATGTTCGGCTTTAAAGTCGAAGATGATCCTTGATTGTTACCCCAAGAGAAGATTGAATGGTTCCTTCACCCTAAGTTATAAGTATTGGAGTATGAGTTGTTTAATTGTCTATTCCCACATATTGAACTGTCTTTGTACTGCTTGGACATTGAGTACTAACATGCATATCTCCACAATACTCACAAACTATAAAAGGACTTTGAATTGAGTTAGCACCAAAAGAGACAAGTTTCTTAGTTAGAACTGCTACTTGTGCTGATAATGTCGTAATGGGATCCACATCATGAACTTCAGCTACTCTCCTATGCATTGATTACTCTACTGGCCACTAGTAGTTAATTGATGCCATCTCCTCTAACAGGTCATATGCCTTGTCAATTGACTTTGCCATTAAAGCTCTTCCTATAGTAGCATCAATGGTGGTTTGAAAATGAGCACTTAATCCATTGTAGAATGTTCGCACTTAAAGCAATTTTGGAAGACCATGATGAAGGCAATAACTAAGCATGTCCTTGTATCTTTACCAAGCCTCTCACAACGAATCAGAATCTAGCCATGTGAATGATGTGATATCATTCCTCATTTTCGTTGTCTTAGCCATAGGAAAGAACTTAGCAAGAAACTTCTAAGTAAAGTCATCCCATGTTGTGATGGATCTAGTAGGGAGCACATTCAGCCACACTTTAGCTTTGTTCCCCAATAAAAAATGCGAAAGCCTTAAACAGATTGCATCATCTGTGACTCCATTGTGTTTAAAGGTGTCACATATCTCCAAGAAGTTCGAAATGTGGGCATTTGGATTATCATTTAGAAGACCTTAAAACTGGACTGAAGTTTGGATTATGGTAATTATGGTTGGCTTAATCTTGAAATTGTTGGCTTGAATAGCCGGCCTTCTAATGCTTGAGGGAATCCTTTGTACTAAAGGAATAAGATAACTCTTAAGCAACAATTCTCTTCCATTACTCGCATTTGGATTTGCTACTCACCTTATTGATCAGCCATTGTATCAGTTTGAGCACAAACTTGTTGATTTTCTCGTTGAAGTATTTAGAATGTTTTATCAATCTCTGGATCACAAGATACAATCTCCAAGCTTTTTACTCTTCTCATACAACAACAGATTAAACCTGAAAAACAAAAAAAGAAAAACTTAAATTAAGACTAATCTGTTGAATTTTAATACTAGAAAATTAAATAGGAAAAACAAATCTCCGTCAATGGCACCAAAAACTTGTTGTTTTTTTAGTACACGCAAGTATATGTATCAAACAAGTAATATAGACAGTAAGTCTAGAATTACATCTGATACAAATTTACTCTTTATTGTTCACTAAGTACTAAAATTATGACAAATCAATCTTATTCAAGTAACTCGATTTTGTAAACAATAAATTTAAACTAAATTTCATAAAAAAAACTAAACTAATTAACGAAGACTAGAAATCCAACAAAGAGAAACAATAGATTAAACCTAGGATTATGGGTTCATTCAACACTTCATCTGATATTTGTTTCTTTCAATATTTACATTCATGGGTCATTTTTCTAATCTAGAATCCAAACCTATGCACAACTCATTAAGTTAGTCTTCTAATTTGGCTATATATGGCATTTAGCTGTATGTCTACCCTAATTGCTAATCAGATTACCTAAGTGATGTGAACATACACTATTCAAATCTTGGTCTAATCTAAAATTACTCTATCGAGTCTCATTCAGATTCATAAATCATTCAATTGTTGGCCAAACAATCAATAGCATTAAAAACATATTTGAATAACCAAAACCATACCCATTCATAGTAAACAAAAGAGAAACAAATATTCAAATTACATGTTGAAATTCATCAAAATCCTAGAAAAATAGTGTATCTCATAATAACTAATAAAAACATCATCCAAAGAAAATTAGCCATAAATCCAAGTCAAAGAAATTAAGAGAAACACAAAAGTAGAAAGAGAAACTAATAGTTAATTCTTTTCGATCTCAAGTCTCTCCCAAATTCTCTTGCTTTTCTGCTTCGTTCTTGTCATGACCCAAACCAAGGAGTCGTGACCAATGCATGAGCCAACAGATAAGGCCCTCAATACCCGAACAAGCCTTGAAAATTTGAATCATATCAAAACATATAATATATAGCCAAGGGTCTTTCACATCAAACATATTTATAATATAACTCAAATTTGAATACATAAAAATTACCCTTTGGAACAAAATTCATACACAATACTTAACTTAGTATATACAGGCCATACATTGGTTAACAAGCAGGTTCGTCTCATAAACCCTTAACACAATAATAAAATATGGCAACGCAGTGCCTACATATCACAAAAACTGAACCAAAAACAGAAAGACCCAAAGTCAAACTCAGTGGAGTAGACCCATCGAATAGGAGACCTATCGAATGTCAAAATTGGTCTGTCAAAGGACGACACTAGCCACGCAAGTCCAATGGCCTATTTATCTGCTCATGGTACAAACAAATGGGTGAGTCATCTAATAATCAATGAGGGGGTGCATCTAATTCAAATAATATTGTGCAGATAATATATGTATATAAGCATTTACAATGCCATCAAGCATATTCTAGCAAACATCTTCAAAAATAGAGGCATAAATCAAATCATCACCAATGTGTACTCTTTAAATCTCACCAATCAGATTTATGTCATTATGTCTTCACAAATAATGCATATCAAGTTAGGCTTACCTCAAAAGCCATTGCAAAACTAGTATCCATAGGCAAACCATAGTTGCCAAAGACTAATATCAAATTCAAACTCATTTCTACTTACTTCAAAGTTATTTCATCATATAATAATGATCTTCATTTTCTTCTCAATAATCACATGATCGTATCACTATGGCTTATCACTAATCATTCAAATCATAATCATTGAGTGGTCCTCCTTAAACATAATTAAATCATATATAGTGGCCAACTGGAGAAGTCAAATCACACCCGGCATCGAAGCAATAGACCAAAAATCAAATCATGCTCTGAGTCGAAATATTCGACTGAGAACAAATCACACTTAGTGCCAAAACAACTGGTGGAGAATCAAATCAACATCCAAAATCTCTCATCGTCGGACGGAATACAAATCCCTAATTAAGGCCATCATGCATTTGATTCCACATATATGCCCTTTCACATCAAAGATTATTCTAAACAAACTTCAAATACTAACTAGCCCAATATCATTTCTAAATGCCCTTGATCCTCCAAGGCATCAAACACTCATAATCCTTCAAAAGGCTATTTGCCTAGAGTAAACTACTCTTAGGCATTCATCATCATAATCTCACATCATCAGATCCACTAGAGCTCCTAGTCTAGGCTCAAGCATATGCCACTATGTGGCTTGCACTAAGGTACATAGACATAGATTCACATATAATCAATTCACTAGCTTAGGCACATCTATCTAGGCAATTATGTACACACACAAACATGTGCACACACACATACACACATATATCATTCAAGTACCATGGCAACACATTTAACAATACATATGCATCACATGCATTTATTCAAATAATAAACACCACTCATAGGAACAACAAAGGCTACTTCACAACGAAATCAAGCTTCTCTTGCCTTTAACAATTCTCCAGCTCACCAACGTGTTACTAGCTCTATTTTCTCCTTGAATAAATCAAAACAATAATTATTTCTTTGCTTTCGAAAGTTTTTGGCATTTGAAACTAGGCTTTATTCCAACTACTCCTAGCTATAAAACCTAAATTCCAAATCTTAAGTTCAAAGGGTTTAAACCCTTACCTTAGAAGTTGGGTTGTTCAACCTTAACTCTAAATTCCCATCACACTAAAAGGAGAAAATTTTACCAAAGCTGGAGCAAATAGATTTCCAAGTTATCAATCGATTAAATCAAAAATCAATCGGTAAAAAGATGTAATCTTACCTCAGTTATGGTTTCTCGAGCTCCAATCCACTTTAAACAAGCTCAAAATCCCACTTGGGGTCTAGGGTTTCAAAAAGGTAGAGAAGTTCCTCTTTTGTTTTAAAATGGGTAGACAACCTAAATCTCTTTTTTTTTTTTTTTTTGCATTTTTGGGCTGCTTTATATATAAATGCTCCCATCTATTGATAGATCCCACTAAAATTTTTTTAGGTGTTGACCTTCATCTATCAATCGATTTGTCGAGTCTATTGATAAATGGTGCACTAAATTCCTTCATATTTTCCCCATTTAACTATTTATTGATAGATTCCATTGATCTATCGATAGATGTTTCTAAGCTATTTTGGTATTCATTTCATGTAGCCATCTATCGATAGATTTCATAGATCTATTGATAGTTTTCATTCAACATACTTCATTAGGTTCCCGAGTGGACATTTATCGATAGTGAAGGTGAATCTATCGATAAATGTTCATCCAAATTGCCGTCCCAGCTCTTCCATATTACATCAATCGATAAATGTAGAACATCTATCGATAGATCATGTCTAGATTTTAGATTTTTCACTTCTCTAAGTCTCTAAACCCACTCATTTAAGTACCTAATTCATTTTCATTCAAATAAACACTTTAAATCATTCATAGAACTCAAGGTTCTTGCACATATACTCAAATGTAAGATAAAATCTGAACCTTAAACCTCAAACTTTAGGGTTCATCAATCATTTGACTAGCAATTTGCCTAAATGTCATGAGGCATTGCTTCCATACGCTTAGCACATCTTAAATATCATCAAAATCCTCAAATACACAAAAATTTCAAGGCCATTCTCAGTACACATGTGCATGTTTTCAAGCCTTCAAACACAAACATAAAAATTTAAATTAATTCATAAAATAGCTTAATTTACACCATACAGTCCATAACAAAGTCAAGGGTGATACAGTTCTTGGCTATTTTTCTCTAAAACAGTTGTTTGTCGTCTTTCTTTGAAAACCTCTTAAAAATATCTCTTAAATAATTTCCAAAATCCTTAATTTCCAAAGTTTATTTTTGCAAATCTATTTGGCACTGTGACACTTGTCTCCTCGGCACCATGATCTTAGGATGAAGTATTGTGTGCATTAACATTGTGGTGCCATGCTGCTACTCTCCTCAATGCCGTGGCCCTCCACTTTATAGTCCATAGGTTATTGCCCATGGGTTGTCCATGGGTTGTTGCCCTCTACTCTATGGTGTCCATGGCACTTTGCTCTCTAGATTTTGTATGATACATTAGTGCATCACAATGCTGCAGCCTTGGTCTACTCAAGGCTGTAGTCCTCATTCCTTATGTTGCCTTGATGCAAAATTACAAAACTCTAGCCTATTCCAATGTGATTTTCACCTTGATTTGTTCTGAACTAGGCAAAGTAGTAAACATGAAAGTTGTAGCCCTATCTCTTAGCTTTCCATTGCCTTAAGAATCATATCAATTGGATTATTGTAGCTAAAGTTATCTTTGAAAAACTGCACTATATACAAATGAAGCCATCACCATACTTGCATGAATTTTCATCAAATAAATCTTTCTCATCGAAAATCCTACAAAAACAATAAGAGAAATCAATAATAACTATACTTAAAGTAATTTAAAACAAAATAACATAAAATTAACTAAAAATGCTTAAATTAAACTAATCAACATATAATTAAACTTAACTAAGAAAAACACTTAAAATACTAAAATTCGAACCTAAAATCTCAAAAACCTAGTTACTTAAGTCCTCAAAATGTGTTAAAATAACTCTATATAATAGAGTTATCAATAGCAAGCAGTGAATCTGTATCCACTTGAATGTATTTGAAACCTTTATCCAACATAACTTAAGCCCTTGGAAAGAGCCCAAATATCCTAGGCCTCTTTCACTTTTGTCCATATCTGCTATCTAGCATTCTTCGACCAGTAAGAATCTTTGAAAACACCCTAATTCCTCTAATACCACAATAACCATATGATATGTATAAATATCAATCCTTAAGGTATATAATCTAACACTACAAAGTTAGACATGTTTGTTAATACCCACTGTTGCAAATCCATGTTGAAAAGCTCCCCAACACTCAAATCTGGTTTTATTTGTAACCATGTCACCTTAGAGGTACTACAATCCTACAAAGCATGAAGAAGGTTTTCAATGGAAATACCACAATGAGGGCACAAGGTGGATATAGCCATATTCCTATGACTGAACCAATCCTTTGTAAGTAAAGGATCATGTAAAATACGCTGTATAAAAAGCCTCACCTTCCTTGAACTTACAAGTCTCCAAACCTTCTTTCAGTGGTTTGCTCTCGACAAAGGACTGGTGGTTTAACACTTATAAGCTTACTTAACTAAGAAGTCGCCATTACTTGTTAATGTCTAAAAACCAATATCTTCCTTACCATTGATAGGATCCACTATTACCACTACAATCATCAAAACTATAATGTGAAGAAGCAATTAAGTAGTAAGTTCAACATCATAATTGCCATATTCATCACAAAAACTAGCAATTGATAGTTCCACTTTAGCCTTCGTGATCTCCCTAGTGGCAAATTCAATTAACGATCCATATGAAAGCCAGTGATTAATCTAGAATCTAGTATGATGCCTATTATTTGCAATCATTCCAAGGTCTTTGATAAATACTTCCCTATTTTTCAATATACTTATCCATATATAAAAGTCAGTAGCTTTAACTCTCACGGTAAAGAAATCTAGGTTTCTTATGCTTTTTTTTATTATGTCCACTTAAAAACTGTTTTTATCCTTTTAGATATCCCAACCAAGCTTGGCTAAAAGAGACAGATTAAATCTTCTAGTTTCCTGAATCTGCAAGCTTTCATCTTCTTTAAGCATGCAACCGTATTCTAACTAAGAGCATGAAACTTCTTTGCACCATCGACATGACCACAAATAAAATCTTTGTTCAGCTTGTCAATCCCACAAGCTATACTCTCCAAGAGAAAGGAAGTTTGCATAACATACGATGCCATCATACTTGTTACAAATTGAACCAAAGAGATTCACCCTACCATAGATAAATGTTTGTTGTTCCAATTCTTTAGTCTTCACTTGACTTTATTAAGTAAGTTAGAGTATGTTTCCTTCAATATTCATCCATGAAATATAAGCACTCCCAAGTACTTTCCCAAATTCTTGGTTAGAGGTATTTTGGCGACACTACTCAAGATTTTAGCTTTCACATGACAAAAATTAGCATATACCAGTAATCTTGATTTCTCAAGACTTTCTTTTTGCCCATAGGTTGAACAAAACTTATCAATTGTTCTCATCATAACCTTTATTTGATTAAGCGTACCGATTCCAAATAATATAAGGTCATTTGTAAAACAAATATGCGAAAGATATGGCCCATATTATGTGAAAGCTAAGGTTTCCAATTACCCATGTTTACCTTATTGTCTACCAAATGATATAATTATTCTAAACATCAAACAAAAAGATATATGGAGAGTGGATCACCTTGATGAAGACACCTTGTAGAGGTGAATACAAGTGTATGATTACCATTCCAGATGATAAAAAATGTAAAAGATTTCACTATGAACATAATTAAATTAATCGATTGTGAAGGAAAGCCAATATCTATCAACACCTCTTGTGAAAAGCTCCACTTCACTCGATCATAAACCTTCTCTAAATTTATTTTAATGGCAAGAGCACCCTCCTTTCTTTTCATATTTCTCATTGTGTGAATAGCCTCTTGCACTACAATAATATTATTTGCCATTTGCTTTCCTAGAATGAAGCTACTTTGAGATTCCTTTTTAGTCATTCAACATAGGTCGTAGCCGATCAACAAATATTTTTGTAATTAATTTTAGAGGGACCAAACATAAGCTGATAGGATGAAACTGATTAATCCTTTCTAGACCTTTAACTTTTGGGATGAGCATTATCGAAGTGTGATTCAATTCCACTAGGATTGTCTTAGTGACATAAGAGTTCGAAACAAACTAATTTAAGTCCTATCCAATATGTGGCCAATTCTTTTATAGGAAACTTGCAAGAAAGCCGTTAGATCTTGGGCTCTTATTTGAACTCATATCAAAGAGCACCTGCTTGACTTATTCACAGCTAATAAGTTTACTTAAAATCAAAATCTTATCATCATTCAATCTCCATTCTAAATTTATAGGCAGTGAATCCCAATTACCATAATCAGTATAAAGCTTTGAATAAAATTGTGTCACAAGCTCCTCTAGCTCTAATGCTTCAAGCACTATGAACCATTATCTCTTCTGAAGGTAGCAATTTTCTTCTTTCTTTGTTTACTTTTAGCTAGAGCATGGTAAAACTTAGAATTCCCATCTCCATGTTTTAGCTAGTCCATTTTAGCCATTTGCTTCCATATTAGCTCTTATTGATAAAGTGTTAGATTAAATTCCTTAATAAGAATGATCTCAAGATTTTGAAGGTAGTCATTGGGTCATTTATCTAATTGTTTTTAAATGCCTTTTAATCTTGCTACCAGTCTCTTCTTTCTACGATATATATTCCCAAAACTTTCCTGGCTCCATTTACTCAAATTTGTTGCAAGGTTTTGTAAAGATTCAGCTATATCATTCCTTTCATATTTCCAACTCTCTTTCATAACTTTTACAAAATTTAGGTGATTCATCCAAGCTTCTTCAAACCTAAAATTCCTCATCCTTGGTATATGTGATTGGGAACCAAGACACTGGACTAGAACTAGATGATGATTTGAGTCTGTCCTTGGAAGATTCAATACATCTGTATAGGGCATATGTTGCACCATTCCTTATTTGTTAACGTTCTATCCAATTTAACTCGAGTATAATTCAATCCATCCCTTTTGTTACACCAAGTATACTTTGAAACTAATACACCTAGATCAAATAGGTTGCAATAACTCATACATTCTAGCATAAGGTTGCAGTTTGCTAGATTGACACTTTTCCTTCATAACTTCTCTTTAGAAGATACTACTTGATTAAAATCACCAATAACAAATCACGGAAAGTCATGCAAATGACTTACCATATTCAGAGATTGCCATAATCTTTTTTCATTCACTACATCTAGACTCTCGTACACCATTGAAAGTAACCAATTACCTTTAAAGGAATTAACTAATAGATGAATTGTTTGAGAGGAATATGCCATAATCTTAATGTCAATAGTCATTGAATTCCAAAGTATCTAGATTCCACTTGCAAATTTCGTTAGCCTCCACATGGAAAAAAATTTGTGAAACCAATGTGATGACACACACTATCTGCTTTAGCTTCTGAGATACATGGCTCCTAAAGAATGAAGATATGTACTCTGTGTAATTTAACCAATGTTTAATATTTCTTATGCATCTATAAGAGGCAACTCCTCTAACATTCGAACATATTATATTTAACATATATGAAAATAAAGGGATAAATACCTAACAAAAGTGACTTAGACAGGATAAACCTACATAGCTCCTGAATCTAAACCTCCAAATCCATATCTTTTGAAACATTGTTTATCTTTAAACCGTTTAAATGTTCCTCAACAAGCATATCATCACATTTTTCCCTAGCTACCTTGTTCACCCCTACCCTGTCACGACCCAATTTCTCGGGCCATGATCGGTGCATGAGCTCAATGAGCATAGCTCACTAAGCCCAAGCAAGCCTATCCATTTACCTTTTCTTTACAAATTTATCATATCATGCACACACACACATTTTTTTTTCGGGTGTGAACATAGCCAAAACACAATGGCATTATAGATAATAATATACATGCACTATACCAGTCATGTATTTAGCAATTTACATTGCATACACATATTCACATTGTTAGATTGTATTCATAATACAAAACGACCCATGACTTCCAGCGGAGACATTTACAATAAAAGGGATTGCTATCGAATGCCAGACACATACCCAAGAGATGAACAACGAGGACTCCTCGATCTAGGGTCCAACAGTCACCTGATCTGAAAACATGAATTTTTATAAAACGTGAGTACAATACTCAGTGAGTGAACAAGGAAGGGAACAAGCAACAATTAGGGAGAATTTAAAATCATGATGCAGTTGTTTCAAAACAATACAATTTAGTTCATTCCTATTTAAAACCCCTCCAAACCCGAGAGTTTCTCGCTACAGCGAGCATGAATTTCGCTACAGTGAAAACAGAGCAACAAGAGAAACATTTTTTTTCTCACTCAACAAAAAGCCATCCTACTAAACTAATAAAATCAACCTAAAATTCATGAAAATTCTCAAAGTACAATGTGTTAACTTTCATGTACATTACAACCATAAATCATTGTCCATCAATTTGCTATATCACGCATATTTACGTATGTATATATATATATATATATATATATATATATATATATGTATATACCCATCATCATCATCTCACCAACCCAATACCATCATCACCAACTCATCATCATCATCACCAGCTCATGCGCACTCCCTACTCGCACATGGCTGGGTCATCACCGAGTTATGCACACTCCCTAATCGCACATAACCGGGTCATCACCAGGTTATGCGCACTCCCTACTCGCACATAACCAGGTCATCCTCAGCTTATGCGCACTCCTTACTCGCACATAGCCGAGTCAACATAATTACACAACATTATATTCAAGCATATATGTATATCAACATAATGCAGCCACATAGAAATCCATAATAACCACATTTCATAACATAAACTTTTTTTTTTTCAAAAGCTTGTTCCCAAGGCGTTCATTTTCATGAAAAATTGCATAAAATCATTCAAACACTTTGTTCAAAACAGTCATATTCCCAAAACAATTTTGATAGGCAGTCCACTCACAGGTGTCAAAAATCCGGATTTCGGGTGAACTCTGACTAATAGTCCTCAAGCGCAATTCCTTTGCCTTTTCCGGATGTCTCACCACCTTGACAAATAACAAAGTCGAGGAATTTACTATATTGTCCCTAAATTGATATAAATTAATTTTTATTACTAATGCTTGATATGTAAATGCAAAAATATGTCCGATTACCATTTAATCACGGTATCGATTAAATTCAACCGATCACCCGATTAATTGGCGATTGTGTCCAAATCACCTCCAAATTAATTCATTTCTCCTCTAATACCTTAATTTACCACATTCATTTAAATAAAGCCAAATTCAGCATTAGAACCCTCACAGTTCCTTACAGAAAAATTTAGTCATTTGGTGCACTAGCATCGAATTTTTGTTTTTCTACATAATCGTTTCACCTTAATTCATCATTTTCCATGCCATTTTCCTAGAAATAAAAACAATCCCCCATTGATATTCAGCCCTCATGGTTCGGCCAACAAGGAACCCTAGAGAAATTGAATATTTCTTTTGTGTTTTTGTTCATAACCATGCTTAACTATCCCTAAACACTAACATAGTCTAAAATCAAATTATTCAAACAACAATTCCTCTTCCATACCCATTTTTCAGAATTGAATTCATCATGATAACTCAATATTCAACCATCGAAATCAAGAACAAAAGCATGGGTAAGCTAGGTATCAAGGAGAATTAAAGAAATTTTAACTTACCTAGCTTGTTTCCTTGATTTCTTCACTTTTTCTTTGAATTTCCACCTAGGTTTTCTTGTTTTTCCTTTTGTTCTTCCTTTTTTCTTGTTGCTGGATGCCTAGGCCGAATATGGTGAGGGAATTGGGGATTTAATGGGCTGATTTCTACAGAAAATAATAAAATAATAAAGCGTGCAATGTGTCACATGCTTATTGGCCCAATTTTTTAACTTTTTGACTTTTTCTTCTTAATTTTCCACCACAAATATTCTGGTATTTATCCAATCCTACCACAATTAAAATCCCTTGGTCTTGACAAGTGCTAGGCCAAAAATTTTACTGATTTGCCCCCGAGACGAAAAAATTACGATTTTACCCTTATACTCCAAAATGTACCGGAATCTCATTATTTCTACTTTTCAACCTAAAATAACACTAATTTTGATCAATATTAACCAAATGGGGTAAACATTGTTTAAAAAAAATTTTTCGTTTAGTCCTCTAATGGCAAAATTACCATTTTGCCCTTCTACTCCATAAATATCGGGAATCACAATTTTTCACTACTAAACATCATTTATACTCCAATAATCATAATTATATTTCATATAATTATTCCTGGTCAAATGTGATCAAATCTTGGCTAGAAATCTCCATTAAATCATCAAATGGTAAAATGACCATCTTGTCCCGAATCAAACAATTTCCTGATGGACTTCAAATTGGACTTTGAACTCCGAATCACTATTCTAAGTCGTTCTGTGGGTTTCAAAATTTTCAATTTCCTCTTAGAATTTCTATTTGAACTAGTTCAAGGCTCAATTTAACTTAGTTGTACCACTCGGTACAATACCGTGTTTTAATCGAGTTTGACAGGTTCTCACATTCTCCCCCACTAATAAAAATTCGGTCCCCGAATTTAAACTCAATGTAGAGTGGGTTACCTTTACATATCGAAAAGGTGTGGATGCTTTGTCCGCATGTCATCCTCAGCTTCCCACGTTACCTCCTTACTAGTGTGATTCCGCCACAACACTTTCACTGAGGCTACATCCTTTGAACGGAGCGTTTTAATTTGCCTATCAAGGATAGCTACCGGTTGTTCCTCATAGGTTAGATCATCTTGCAACTGAATGGTTTCATACCGTATTACATGTGATGGATCTGGATTGTACTTCCTAAGCATGGATACATGAAACACGGGATGAATATCTGAAAGGTCTGGCGGTAATGCCAAACGATAAGCCACCGCTTCAACCCTTTCTAAGATCTTGAATGGCCCTATATACCGAGGACTTAACTTCCCTTTCTTGCCAAACCTCATTACCCCTTTAGTTGGCGAAACTTTCAAAAATACATGATCTCCTACTTGGAACTCCAAGTCTCTTCGTCGGTTATCAGCATATGATTTCTGTCTACTTTGTGCTGTTAACATCCTCTGACGGATCATGTGTATTTTCTCGGTTGCATCCTGCACCAATTCAGGCGCCAAAAGTTTCCTTTCTCCCACCTCTAGCCATCCAATGGGTAACCTACATCTTCGTCCATATAAGGCCTCAAATGGTGCCATTTGGATGCTAGTTTGAAAATTATTGTTGTAGGCAAATTCCACTAAGGGTAGATATTGTTCCCACTTGACACCAAGGTCTATCACACAAGCCCTCAACATATCCTCCAACGTTTATATGGTCCGTTCAGATTGTCCATCAGTCTAAGGGTGGAAAGCTGTGCTGAAATCCAGCTTAGTGCCCAATGCTTCTTGCAACTTTCCCCAAAACCTACTAGTAAACTGAGCTCTTCTGTCAGATACTATAGAAATGGGAATACCATGTAGTCGCACTATCTCATCCACATAAACTCGAGCATATTGGGCAGCCCCATAAGTAGTCTTAACCGGAAGAAAATGAGCTAACTTTGTTAACCGGTCTACTACTATCCAAATTGAATCATATCCCCTACTGGTTCGAGGCAAACCCGCTACTGGTTCGAGGCAAACCCGTTACAAAGTCCATAGCAATATGTTCCCACTTCCACTCGGGTACTGGTAATGGCTGTAGTAGCCCTGCAGGCTTTTGATGCTCGGCCTTAACCTGCTGACAAACCAGGCACTTGGAGACAAACTCAGCTACATCTCTCTTAAGTCCTTCCCACCAATACACCTCTTTCAAATCTTGATACATCTTTGTAGCCCCTAGATGTACCACATAAGCTGCCATGTGAGCTTCCTCCAATATTTCTCTCCTCAACTCGTTACCATCAGGCACATAAAGTCTGGTTCCATACCTTAACACTCCATCTGTGCCTTTAGTAAACATTTTTCCTTTCCTACCCTGAGGATCCTCTAAGGCCTTAATCACAAACTCATATTCACTTTGTGCTACTTTAATCCTGTCCATTAAATAGGCCTCACTCTAAAATGTGCTAGCAAAGCATTTGTCTCCGCAACTTCCAAACACATACCTATGTCTCCCAAGCTATGGATCTCTCTAACCAAGGATCTCCTATCAATAGAAATATGTGCCAAGCTTCCCATTGATTTTCGACTCAAGGCATCCGCCATTACATTGGCCTTACCGGGATGATAAAGAATAGTACAATCATAATCCTTTAGCAACTCCATCCATCTACGTTGCCATAAGTTAAGATCCCTCTGCTAAAATATATACTTCAGACTTTTATGGTCCGTGTATATCTCGCAAGTCTCACCATACAAGAAATGTCTCCAAATCTTTAAGGCAACACGATTGCTGCCATTTCCAAATCGTGTATGGGGTAATTCTGCTCATGCCTTTTAAGTTGCCTAGATGCATACGCAATTACCTTCCCATGTTGCATTAATACACATCCTAAACCAACCCCCGATGCATCACAAAACACCGTGTAACCCCCTGTGCCTTGCGGCAAGCTTAACACTGGAGCTGTGGTGAGACATGCCTTAAGCTTTTCAAAACTATTCTCACAAGCATCAGACCACTCAAATTTTGTATCTTTACGTGTCAGCTTAGTCAAAGGGGCAACTATTTTGGAGAAGTCTTTCACAAAGCGACGATAATAGCCAGCTAAACCCACAAAGCTTCTAATCTCCGTAACTGATGTTGGCCTTGGCCATTTTTCCACTGCTTCAATTTTCTTTGTATCAACTTGTATCCCCTCCTTAGATACCACATGCCCTAAGAATGCAACACTTTCGAGCCAAAACTCACACTTGGAGAACTTAGCATACAATCGATGTTCTCTCAAAATTTGGAGCACTATCTTAAGATGCTGCTCATGCTCCTCTCGACTCTTTGAATATATCAAAATGTCATCAATAAACACCACTACAAACTTATCCAAATAAGGTTTGAACACTCGGTTCATCAAATCCATAAAGGCTGCAGGAGCATTCGTGAGCCCAAATGACATCACTAAGAACTCATAGTGCCCATATCTTGTTCGAAATGCGGTCTTGGGTATATCTTCGTTCAGGATTCTCAACTGATGGTACCCATATCGTAGATCTATCTTAGAGAAACATTGTGCTCCTTGTAGTTGATCAAATAAATCATCTATCCTTGGGAGAGGATATTTATTCTTCACCGTCACTTTATTAAGTTGTCGATAATCAATGCACAACCTAAGTGACCCATCTTTCTTCTTCACAAATAACACTGGTGCTCCCCATGGGGATACACTAGGTCGTATGAAACCTTTATCCAACAAATCCTCCAACTGATCCTTAAGCTCTTTAAGCTCTGCAGGTGCCATTCTATATGGGGGTATGGATGTAGGTCTAGTGTCGGGAATCAAATCTATGCAAAACTCAATCTCCCGTTCAGGAGGCAAACCTGGTAGCTCCTCAGGAAATACATCCACGAACACCTTCACCACCGACACTTGAGTTACATCTCCAATCTTTGCCTGACTATCCTTTACAACAACCAAGTAACCTATACAACCCTGTCGTAATAATCTCCTGACAGATATGACCGATATCAAATTGGTTGGAGCATTACTCCTATCCCCCTGAATACTAAATGATGGTTCACCGGGGAAATCAAATCTAATCAATTTATGATAGCAGTCCACACTAGCATGGCAGGGTGATAACCAATCCATCCCCAAGATTACATCAAAGTCTAACGTGTCTAGCACCACTAGATTCACCGAAGTGTCTTTGTCCTTGACTCGCACTACACAGGACTCATATTCCCATTCGACCACAAATATCTCCTTTAAATGAGTAAACGCTACTAATTGTTCCTCTCTCCTAACATGATCTCTACCTAACCGAGATGCAAAACATGGAGAGATAAAAGAATGAGTAGCACTAGGATCAAATAGTACCCAACCATTCATATCACAAATTGAAAGAATACTTGAGACCACGACATTGGATGTCTGGGCTTCCTACTGTGTTAAAGCAAACACCCTTGCCTGGCCTCTACCAACAGAACTCTAATGTCAGGACCCAGATGGCCTACCCCGAGAGGTAGCACCATCGCCTCTATCTCTTATCTCGTTAACCTCTTGGCCAATTGAAACAGTTGCCAAAGGAGCAAACAAAGATGGCTGGTTAGGACTGCGAACAGAACCTTGCAATTGTTGGGCCATTGGATAATTCCTCAACCTATGTCTAAGTTGTCCACAACTAAAACAAGTTTTCATGGAAAAATAGCATCGTCCTTTGTGTCGTCTTCCACAATTATCATAGGGAGGAATAGCTTGACTAATTTGCCTTGAGTCTTGTTGTTGCCTCCTTCCAACAAAAGCTTCCTGCCCTGACTCAACATTGGTACTCATCACGTTACTCCCTTGTTGGGGTAACCTTAATTCCCCATATGGGCCTTGACAGTTAGAAAATGAAATCCCACTGCTAAAGTCTCTACGACCCTGATAACCCTCGGGAGGTTGGCGATCTGTCTGGCCTTGGGAACTAGGAGACTCTTGCTCCACATGTCTCCCCTCTACTATTTTTTGTATATACTCCATACGGGCTACCATCATTTTTACAACCCGATTGACTCCCTGCAGACCCGCTGCCAAGTCCTCAACAGTAATGCCTCTTGCCAGTGGCCTAACAGTCTCACCTAAGGGCTATCTCTCATCTCTCCTATTCATAGGCGTACTCGCTCTCACCGACCTAGCGACCTTGCCAAGTCTACCTCACCCCTTATAGGTGGGTGCCCATGGCCTATTAGTCATCTCAATAGGGGCATTTTGCTCCCTCACTTATCTTAAGGTGGCCCGTGTCTTAGGTGGCATTCTTACCTAGACAAAAGCAAACACCTGTCATTAACCACAGTTAAAGAGATAAGGTGGTTTCTAAGATTGGGAATTTATGCGGTTCCTCGATTATGAAATGTGTCGCGGCTCACAGTTCATAATTAAAAACTGTACATAAAAACCCGACTCTCCGCTGGACCTGACCATAACACCCTAGGACCTAAACAACCTAGGGCTCTGATACCAACTTTGTCACGACCCAATTTCCCAGGCCATGACCGGCGCATGAGCTCAATGAGCATAGCTCACTAAGCCCAAGCAAGCCTATCCATTTACCTTTTCTTTACAAATTTATCATATCATGCACACACACACATTTTTTTTTCGGGTGTGAACATAGCCAAAACACAATGGCATTATAGATAATAATATACATGCACTATACCAGTCATGTATTTAGCAATTTACATTGCATACACATATTCACATTGTTAGATTGTATTCATAATACAAAACGACCCATGACTTCCAGCGGAGACATTTACAATAAAAGGGATTGCTATCGAATGCCAGACACATACCCAAGAGATGAACAACGAGGACTCCTCGATCTAGGGTCCAACAGTCACCTGATCTGAAAACATGAATTTTTATAAAACGTGAGTACAATACTCAGTGAGTGAACAAGGAAGGGAACAAGCAACAATTAGGGAGAATTTAAAATCATGATGCAGTTGTTTCAAAACAATACAATTTAGTTCATTCCTATTTAAAACCCCTCCAAACCCGAGAGTTTCTCGCTACAGCGAGCATGAATTTCGCTACAATGAAAACAGAGCAACAAGAGAAACATTTTTTTTCTCACTCAACAAAAAGCCATCCTACTAAACTAATAAAATCAACCTAAAATTCATGAAAATTCTCAAAGTACAATGTGTTAACTTTCATGTACATTACAACCATAAATCATTGTCCATCAATTTGCTATATCACGCATATTTACGTATGTGTATATATATATATATATATATATATATATATATATATGTATATACCCATCATCATCATCTCACCAACCCATTACCATCATCACCAACTCATCATCATCATCACCAGCTCATGCGCACTCCCTGCTCGCACATGGCTGGGTCATCACCGAGTTATGCACACTCCCTACTCGCACATAACCGGGTCATCACAGGGTTATGCGCACTCCCTACTCGCACATAACCAGGTCATCCTCAGCTTATGCGCACTCCCTACTCGCACATAGCCGAGTCAACATAATTACACAACATTATATTCAAGCATATATGTATATCAACATAATGCAGCCACATAGAAATCCATAATAACCACATTTCATAACATAAACTTTTTTTTTTTCAAAAGCTTGTTCCCAAGGCGTTCATTTTCATGAAAAATTGCATAAAATCATTCAAACACTTTGTTCAAAACAGTCATATTCCCAAAACAATTTTGATAGGCAGTCCACTCACAGGTGTCAAAAATCCGGATTTCGAGTGAACTCTGACTAATAGTCCTCAAGCGCAATTCCTTTGCCTTTTCCGGATGTCTCACCACCTTGACAAATAACAAAGTCGAGGAATTTACTATATTGTCCCTAAATTGATATAAATTAATTTTTATTACTAATGCTTGATATGTAAATGCAAAAATATGTCCGATTACCATTTAATCACGGTATCGATTAAATTCAACCGATCACCCGATTAATTGGCGATTGTGTCCAAATCACCTCCAAATTAATTCATTTCTCCTTTAATACCTTAATTTACCACATTCATTTAAATAAAGCCAAATTCAGCATTGGAACCCTCACAGTTCCTTACAGAAAAGTTTGGTCATTTGGTGCACTAGCATCGAATTTTTTTTTTCTACATAATCGTTTCACCTTAATTCATCATTTTCCATGCCATTTTCCTAGAAATAAAAACAATCCCCCATTGATATTCAGCCCTCATGGTTCGGCCAACAAGGCACCCTAGAGAAATTGAATATTTCTTTTGTGTTTTTGTTCATAACCATGCTTAACTATCCCTAAACACTAACATAGTCTAAAATCAAATTATTCAAACAACAATTCCTCTTCCATACCCATTTTTCAGAATTGAATTCATCATGATAACTCAATATTCAACCATCGAAATCAAAAACAAAAGCATGGGTAAGCTAGGTATCAAGGAGAATTAAAGAAATTTTAACTTACCTAGCTTGTTTCCTTGATTTCTTCACTTTTTCTTTGAATTTCCACCTAGGTTTTCTTGTTTTTCCTTTTGTTCTTCCTTTTTTCTTGTTGCTGGATGCCTAGGCCGAATATGGTGAGGGAATTGGGGATTTAATGGGCTGATTTCTATAGAAAATAATAAAATAATAAAGCATGCCATGTGTCACATGCTTATTGGCCCAATTTTTTAACTTTTTGACTTTTTCTTCTTAATTTTCCACCACAAATATTCTGGTATTTATCCAATCCTACCACAATTAAA
This sequence comes from Theobroma cacao, assembly GCF_053813885.1. Classification (NCBI taxonomy): domain Eukaryota; kingdom Viridiplantae; phylum Streptophyta; class Magnoliopsida; order Malvales; family Malvaceae; genus Theobroma; species Theobroma cacao. Next base: position 12,301,640 of record NC_142646.1, read on the forward strand.
ATCCCTTGGTCTTGACAAGTGCTAGGCCAAAAATTTTACTGATTTGCCCCCGAGATGAAAAAATTACGATTTTGCCCTTATACTCCGAAATGTACCGGAATCTCATTATTTCTACTTTTCAACCTAAAATAACACTAATTTTGATCAATATTAACCAAATGGGGTAAAATTGTTTAAAAAAAATTTTTTTGTTTAGTCCTCTAATGGCAAAATTACCATTTTGCCCTTCTACTCCATAAATACCGGGAATCACAATTTTTCACTACTAAACATCATTTATACTCCAATAATCATAATTATATTTCATATAATTATTCTTGGTCAAATTTGATCAAATCTTGGCTAGAAATCTCCATTAAATCATCAAATGGTAAAATGACCATCTTGTTTCTAATCAAACAATTTTCCTGATGGACTTCAAATTGGACTTTGAACTCCGAATCACTATTCTAAGTCGTTCTGTGGGTTTCAAAATTTTCAATTTCCTCTTAGAATTTCTATTTGAACTAGTTCAAGGCTCAATTTAACTTAGTTGTACCACTCAGTACAATACCGTGTTTTAATCGAGTTTGACAGGTTCTCACATACCCCCATGTTAATTTTTTTTTCTTGGGAATTATTGTCCACCATGGTTGGGTTAAGGTGCTGTGGGTTATGTATACAATGGGCCTACTGACTCTCTACCTCTATGCTCACGTGTACCATGCTATTAAGACCTTCATGAGAGTACACCTTGTCTTTATTTCCACTCTTGTAGTACTACCTATCGGTTATCCCAGACGAAGCTATTTTGACTTTCCCTGGGTTCTACCTTCATCCTTTTACCACTTTGGAAGATGAAGAATCTCTGTTAAATACCTAATTTGTCTCTTGTAAATTTTTCTTTAATGAGTATTTTGTCCATACTATAATCTTCTGTTTCCCTACCTTGTTCTCTTTTGGATCAACAACTGTTAACTCCGTGGTTTCTGGGACTATCTCCTCATCACCCTAAGTCACATTGTCGTCCTCAATAATATAAAAACAAGAACCAGATCTTACTACTGACTTGGGTAATTCCTCTTAAACCACAAACTTCACCTTTAGACATGGCTTTCTCCTTGTAATGACCACTCCTCCGTCGCTACAGGCATCCGAGTCTCGCAAGAGAACCCGCCAAGCCCTGGACAAGCCTTAGTTGAAACTTTAGTTATTATGCCATCAATTTATGAAATTATTTAAACCATATATCTCTTTGTAATAAGAATTAAACATAAATCGTAATAAACCATTTTAACCTTTATTCACCATATTCGTAAAAATTACATTATAGTCTATAATTATTCAATTGTACACTTACATTGACACTACTTACAAATACATTATACTAGGAACGACTCGACCTCTAGCAATGGAGTGACTCAGAATAAAGTGCTATGAGATGCCTTTACCTATCCACGGTAAACAACATATGTCGATGAACGCACACTAGGCTGAACACTATCTGCAAAAGGGAAATAAGGGGGTGAGTCTCACAAACCCAGTGATCATCTGCTCTGTGAGTAGGGCGTAGATGGAAAACAAGATTAAGGCAAATCATTTGAATAATAAAATCGGAATAAAAGTAATAATCTTAGAAAAATCAAATCACAAATAGAGTGTTTGTGCCTTGTAAAAATAATGCCGTAAAATCATCATGCAATATTTCACTGGGCAAAACGATGCCGAAAACAAGTGTAGTAAAACAAGGTTCAATCATAGAAAACATCACTTGCTATCAAAATACGAGAACTATATAAAAGTATGCACGCTCCCAGAATGTGTGGCACTTAAAGAAATCAACTTATAAAGCCACATAAACCAACTCATGATTGTCAAGTAAGCACTGAAAGCTTTTATTCAAATAAGGGGAGCTGCAGAGAAAATCTTAACTCTCCACCATCCAAAAGAGTACGCGTCGAAAAACTCACAAGGCTCTCAAGTAGGAAAGCATAATATCAACCCGTGGACCCAATTCCACGTAATAACAATTTGAGAGCTCTACTCCATCGGATTCCCATAACTTTGGCAGTCTCGACGATGTTGGCTAACATCAGAGAAATCAAGCAGTAGCAACCACGTATCACAACTTGTGGCCTAGCCACATATATACATCACAGACTATGGCCCCAGCCATGTCTAACAACCCGTCGATGACCCAAAAGTTCTCTAACTAGAGCCCACTTGTATACAAGGGTCACACTTTTTTGATGTGATATCTGACCTACTCTCGACTCTCTCGGTTTATCAAAATCGTTTTCAAAACTAAATCAAGTTTTTCGAGGCTTTTTCTTTAAAACATTTGAAATCGAAGTTCGATAATCCTTCAAATTGCTCTTCACATTAAATGGCGTGATGTAAACACTCATACAAAAATATGAATAAAACTGGTGCTCAAATCTTGCATTTTAATCACTTAACAAATGCATTTAGCTATGCATATCACACAAAAACACAAGGCATAGATATTGATGCAAACATCGTAAAAAGGCTTATTTCTCGATTTTTAAAACACTTTACATATATAGCTTATCTATAGATATATCCAAAAAAACTTTGAAAATAATTTGCATCCATAAATTTTCTATGGTTTCTACCAGCTCATGCTTTCCACAAATTGCATTTAAAGTAAATTGACACGTCTATTAATCGTATAGCATTATATATGTATTATGGAAATTTTGAAATCGACACTCCCTACTCACCTTACAATAGTGGGACGCTACGTCGCTATTGATTCGAGTATGTATCTAGCTAACTCTACTTGCCGGTCACTCGTTAGCTCTTCCGACACGCCACCACAGCACACTTTCCTTGCTTATACACTTTCTAGCAACCATTCAAACTCAATACAATTAATTATACTCAAACTCGAATATGGGCAGCACATCAATCAATAAATCCTTACTCAATTTCATATTTTTCATCAACCTCAATCACAAGCATTTAACATACAATCTATGAACTTTCAACCAACCAAATCCAATACAACATAGTATGGTTACATTGCTTGTTCACCTTTCGGTTTTAGCTTGAGCTCCACATATAATCCACCATTCTTCACATTCTCGATTACCATTGCTGCCACAAACATAAACAATTAGCACACATCTCATTTCCCTCGTATACTTGTGATTTAAAGACCAAAATACTTACCCATTGCTTATCTAGCTCAAAATCACCATACATTCCAAGATCCACCTACATGCATGCATGTATTTCTTTTAAATCTTAAAGGACTTTTGCTGCCACAACATTTTCACACAATTACCAAATCATTTCCTCAAGAAATTCATAACCAAAATCAAGGTTCTACTTACCTTCCTTAACTTGGAACCACCAAATCTCTTTAAACTTCAACAATGGTGTGTGGGTGAGAGCTCCCTCATTGCTCAAGCTTTTTCATTTTCCTCTCAAATTTGCAGCTTTAATGTGGTAATTTTGGAGGTTTAGGGCTCACAAAAGGATTAGGGAAGCACGATTTTGGAGAGAACTTGGCAACTCTCTCTTTGTGTTGCAAATGGGCGGATTGCCCGAGAATTCTTTCTAAACCATTTGCAAGCTTTAGCTTGGGCGGATTCCCCAAGGAATCCTTAAAGCTTGGAGGACTTCTCAATGTTGGGAGGAAAAATCTCATTTCCTTGTTTACTCATGCATGGGTGGATTGCCCAAAGTCATTTCTTTTTCTATTATTTTCTTTTCTTTTTACATGTCATGCCATTCAACTCAAATTTCCTTATTTTGTTCATTTACAATTCATTTCACTTGTATTTCTATGCATTTCATTTTCATTTCCTTTTAATACCACCTTATCACCCATAACATTTCCTGCACATTTCCTTTGCCAATAACCTTTGCCATCCCATGAACCAATAAGACTTCATGTATTTTTCCACTCTTGAATCCTATTTGACCTCCCTCAAAACCAATAAAATTTTATGCAACTAAATTATTCTTTCTTTTTCTTATTAAATCACATTACAAACCTTAATTGCTTTACCATGGGCTATCTTTGCCAAACCATGGTTTTCCTTCACTTAAATACTCTATTTTCTTTTTCTCTTTATCAACTTTCACATGATGGGGTCCCACATGTTTCCCATTAACTTCCTTCTTTTTGCATGCAATAATTTGCACATAATAGTTTATTTCATATGTATATCTCATATTTCACATAATCTAACCTTCCTTGATTAGTAAATTTCCATTTAACTTCAAATGTTGAAATTTGCATATAAATCCTCAAACTTTTTCTTATTTACCATGTGACCCTCCAAACTTTCATCCTTCACAATTTGATCCTTCCAACATTTATTCAATTCCAATTTCCCTCTATCTTTCTTCCTTTACACATGTACAAACAAAATATAACATTTGCACTTCACCAAGGTATCACCATAATATTTAAATATATACTTACCCGTTCCTATTGCATTTAATAAAGGCACGCGAGCCCCGCTAATGCTGTTTTTCTTCGAAATTCTTTCTTATTTCTTCTCTCCCACTTAAAGTAGTTATATAATTCTCCTTCATGACTAATTTCAACAACAGTTAAAATATTAATATTTTAATATTATTTTATTAATAAAATAATATTTTATTCTAAAATTCTTCACTTGTCTCCTCGGGTCCCAAAATGTCTCATTTTGTCCTGGTTCACTTCTGAATCACCTTTTAACTCATTAATTCATCCTCAATAAAAATATTATTATTTAATTATTATTTCGTCACGTGCAGAGTATTTTACTTCGAACTATTCCTTTCACCCTTCATCACTCTTAAACACTCTAATTAACCTCAACTGATATCCGATAAGATCTATTAGCCACCATATCAAAGTACGAGGTGTTACATTCCTGTAGTTTTTTTTTTCTTTTTTGTGACCATCTAGCGTCCAAACCTTGATGCCTCGTAATCCTTCTCTTGACATTTGTTTGATTCTGCCAACTTTAGCACCTGCTCCACAGGAATACCTTCATTTTCTCTTATTCTTGCTTCACAATCATCAAGACTGTGGCCAAACTTACCACAATGAAAACATAACATTCTCAAGCCTTCATATTCAACTTTTTCCATCTTCCCCCTATGAAGATTTTCGATATTAAAGGTTTATTTAGATCAATCTCAACATAGATCCTGGCAAACTTACCTCTAGTTGCTTGATGGGTAGTTCAATAAATCTTTAAGGTTTTCCCTATTTCATCACCAATCCTTGCAAGTATATCACGATCATAGAATTCAAGAGGCATACCTGGAAAAGGAATCCATGCTACAACCAAGTCAACAAAGGCCTCATTTGACCTAAATCCAAAAGTCCATCTCCTAATAGTCAAATAATGGTCTACTATGATCCACAAGCCATTTGTTAAGACATAGTGATAATCAGATTTATTGTTAAACTTAATACAATAAAGTCGATTGTTTAGGTCAACTACCTGAAATTTTCCAACTAATGACCATAATTGCTTAACCTAATTGCAAAGGTAGGTATATCTAATATCTCTTCCTAATAATTTAACAATCAATGTCTTCCTCCATGGTTTTCGGATTCTTCTCTTTTCTTTCTTCATAATCTGAATATAGAGACCTCTCAAAACATTTTCAACAGAATCATCCTCGGACTCTAGATCCTCCAATATTTCACCTTCTTCTTCTGAATCATTCTCATCTGTAGTATTCTCATAGTCATCATTCGTTAAAACATTGCAGTAAGACATACGTGGAGAAACTACATGCCGTAAGTTGTGATTATGGTCAAAAGCAGCCCCTCAGTGAACTTTGTGGATTGGAAGATTCCATCCTTGACCAAACTCCCTTAGAACCCATTTTATTAGACATCGAAGTAGTGCCTCCTCTTGCTTCCGGCAAAAGATCACTAGCCAGCTCTACCTCCATGCAAGAAAGCACTGGCTAGGCTTTTGACTTATTTGTTGCGCAAGATAGTGATATATTCTTAACGTGCACTTGGAGAGAAAAAAAACTTATTTAACTATTTTCTAATTTTATAACGGTGGATAATTTTTCTTATTTTAAATCTTAACAAAGTAATATGATAATTTAAAAATTATTTATTAATATTTTAATGAATATAAAAATTTTATAAATGATGTACAGAACAATGATCTTAAAAGTTAAATCTTAATTTGCAACTTTTTTTAAACTTTTTCAATTATCTAACTTTTTAAGAGCTTTAAAGAAAAAAAATTGCTCCTAAGAATATCATTAATTAGAAAATTTGAGATTTGAAACTGAGATCATTATAGTTTATCTCCCTTTTGTCTTATAAATATTTATCCCATTCAATAAATATATATATGTGAAAAATGAAAATCCCGCATTCAATGGTGCAAGTAGAAGCAAATTCAAAGGTGGCTATTCAGAAGATATACACTTTGAACTTCTCACTAGATCCATGTGCAAATTTACTAAGGCAGATTAAGGAGTTGTTACAACAAGATTGGGACTGCACTATTATTCACATATTTCGTGGGACCAATCAAGGAGCCGATTAGATGGTAACAAATCATGAAGACTTTATGATAGGTTTACATATTTTTGATGTTTCATCTCCTAATATTTCCCCTATTTTATTAGCAGATAACTAGGCATATCAAAGCCTAGAATGTGTACTTTGTTGTTTTGATCAATATAATTCCCCTTTTACAAAAAAAAAAAACCCACATTCAAAGTTTTCAAAAAAACAAATTTTAAATTCAATTAAGGATAAGTTTAAAAATAAAAAAATTACATTTAATTCGTGGAATGAAAAATAAAAAAATAGAATAAGGTAGGAATAATTATTATATAATTTGGTTCATGAAATGGAATTAACCTTATGATATTATTCCAACGTTTAGTTAGTAAAAATTTTTTTGAAAAAATAAAAGAATAGATGATAAAAAGGTAAAAATACCTTTATCATAAATAATAATTTTCAATTTAAAAACCTAATTTTTTGATAATATATTAAAAACATTAATAATTTTTACTTAAAACATCTAATATGATTATTTATTTTAATAACATTTTTTCTCTATTTTCTTTTTTAAAAATTAATAACTTATAATTATAACTTCAGTATATTTTTTATTTTAATCTCATTTTATTTCTTCTCTTTTTTCATTTTTTTCATTTTTCCCTTTTTGTTTTTTTCTTTCATTTTCTGCTACTCAGCCATTGGAGACGTGGCCGACACAATGGAGCACCAGATTTGGTGTTTTCACGACACATCATGATGCTGAATGTCAGGTCAGCACTTCCCACAACTGCGTCGACGTTCTCCATGACCAAATCTAGTCGTTAGAGGCGTTAGACCAACCACAAATCCTGGGGTATGACGGTAGTGTGGAAAGTTTAAAGAAAGGAGTAAGGTGGATGAGGAAGAAAGAAAAAGAAAAAGAGAAAAATGAAATGCTTTTTTATATGCTAGGGTTAGGTTTTATTATATATAGGTTAATAATTTTACAAAAATGTTTAGGACATTCTTGTTCAATTCTTTTAGTTCATTTCGACTCATGCAGAATAGTTATTATTGAAAGGGGTTGATATTAACTATTCTGACTTCACCTGAAATGACCATTACATGAACCAACTAATGAAATAGAGGAGGGAAAAAGAATATGGGGAATAAAATAGTCATTCCTCCAACCAAACATGCAATTAAATTTAAAATATTCTAACCAAAAAATCAAATTCATATGTCATATAAATGCAACTTTAAAGATGTGAAACTTTTACAAAGGATAAATAATACTTCTAATTTTTAATCAAACACATCAATTATGTCATTTCATTTTCATTAAAAAAATATTTATAGAGTAATAGAAACCTTATTTTATTAAAAATAATTATCTACATTAAAGAAGTAATAAATTTTAAAAATAAAAAAATTAATTAAAGTTTTCATCCTTGAATATAATTATTAGAATTCATAATTAATTAAAATTTATGGAAGCCATAAAAAAATATTGAAATGTAATAAGTTAATATGAATTTTTAGTGCAATTCATTTGAAACATAATTTAACTTGATTCGAAGTAAATATAATAAAATTAAAAATTTAAATTTTGATCAACTCTAAATAATTAAAATGTACAAATAATTCAACTCAAGTATTATTTTGATATGATTGATTTAATGATCACATTTTACTCTTTTTTTTTTATTTTCTTAAAAGCATTCATTATAAAAATATTTTTATTACTAAAAACTACTTTATTTCCACTCTTCTCATTAGCCATAAATATAAATGAATCTAATTAAATACTTTTACTAGAGAAAAAGAGGAAAATGAGTTACCTAAACCGACCTTGATGAGGAAGGAAGAAGTGGGCACGATCATCAATGACACCATCGACAAGGTCCTCGTCCTCCACTTCGAATGTACTGCCGACGCTGTCTGTCTCCAACTTGACAATATTCTTGCCAAGGCGACGTTTGAGCTTTCCAAATTCACCACGATGGCTTTAGTCGACATAGATTTTGAGGATGCTTGGGTTTTCTTTAAGTATTTCAACATCGCTTAGATATCTTCCACTGTTTTCTTCTTCAATGCCCATCACATGAAGATGAATTTTGGGGGTTTTCTGTTATCTTTGAAAAAATGCTCTTTATCATTTGGATTTCGTTGCTTTAAAAATGGTTATACAGAGGATTTGAAAACAATTATATTTTGATGAAAATGCTTCTCAAATTAAACAAAGTTTTATGATTTTAAAATTTTGAGTTGGATGGGTGTGTTAATTTTTTATTCTTGCATGGAAACTTTCAGTTGTGATACTGTATGACCATGAGCATGAACAGACAAGTATGAATGACTGTATGATGACGCTGATCATGTGCATTTGGAATCATCATTGCCCAAAAAAATTTAATGACAATATTTTCATACTGATATGGTTTCTTGGAATCATCATCTTCCTGCAATAGATATTAATAAAGAATTTTGATTTAGACATGTATCAATTCAAATTTGATTTCAATGATTCTATACCTTTTGATCTTAGAGACTCTTATTTGCAAAATATTTTTTCACTTTTCCTGGAGAAATTATTTTATTCATGCTTTTCAAAAATGCTTTTCTTGCCAACACTAACTTCTTGAATTTTGATAAACTAACAACAAAAATTACCTCTCACAACTATTTACCAGGATCAGGGATAATTAAATTGTGGGACCAAAATAATGTATCAATTCTACATTTTTTCCATGTTAAAGTGATAAAATATCATACTTTGTGAAAAACAAAATACATTTAAATTTTTTGAAAATCAATAATTACTAGTTGAAATGACTTTGAATAAAGTGAATGACCTTTTGCTCTTTTCAAATACATCAAATGATTTGACAAATTTAGACCTAATTATAAGAAAAGCTTCATTAGTTGATCAGGAAATGGTAAATTAATGTTTTTTAATTTAAGCTTACAAATAAAAAACATGATTTTTCTATATCAAGTATTCCTTAATCAAATTTATTGAAATATAATTTATTTCAAATCACAATCAATTTGATACTCAATTATTCTCATTATGTATGACATTTTGACAAATGTCGAGACTAACTATTAGAATTTTAAATTTTGGAGGTTAATTTAAAAAAGTACGAGATTTTCTTTGACATATCTTCAATCTTTAATGATGTCGACATTCTAGGATTTTTTAAAGGTTTTCAATGCGCATTCATTACTTCGAAATGACCTCCTTGTAGTGTTTCTTGTCATGGCCTTGGCAATATCATGAGTATCTTTAAAAAATTCTCCTTTCACACTAGATTATCCTTTTAGGATGTTACCCTAGAACCTTATTCTTCCAATTTTTTTTTTCTTTTTACATTATCTCTCTTCTTTTTTTATTCATTGATTGTTTCATTTTACACTTGTGAAGTCAAACTCCTTTAAAAGAGTTGATTATTCAAAAGGTAATTTATCAAAGAAAAAAAACCAAAACTTCATCGACTTTTTTCTTAACTGGAAATTCACTCAAGGCCTAGTTATCTTGTTAAAATTTTATTAAAATAAGAAAAATAAGTACATAGAGGAAGGGGACATAAACCTTACCTCCAGAATTACATAAGATACGAGAGAAAGAAGACATGTTGAAGGTACTACTTTCCTTACATATTTACTATGAATGCATAGGATAATTAATACTACTTTTTTAAGTAAAACTATGAACAAAAACTAAATTAAGAGTACTATTCCTTTACATTTATTTGATTCTAACAAAAGGTAAGTTTAATTTATCAAGCCTAAGAATACCTCTTAATTCGCCAGCTTCAACTTAGAACACCCTTAATCCATCATGCAAGTACCCTTGATTGGAAAGAAAGTCGGCAACTTGGTTCATTTCGAGGTGGATGTGAGTAATTCTAAACAAAAAATGCTTTAAGAGATTCTCTATAGAGGCCAATAAATATCCGGTGTCATGGGAGCCTAAGTTGCTTTACTGCATCATATTCACAACTACCAGTGCATCCATTTCAATCCATATTTTGCTGAAATTGCATTCTTGACATAAAGATAAACCTCTTTTCAAAGTGAGAAGTTCTACGTGCAAAGAATTCTATGGGCCAAAATTCTCAGAGAAACAAAAAATACGTTTACCTATATGGTCTCCAACAACTCCTCCACCTGCTGCATGTTGGGCAATTTTGGAGCTCCCATCCACATTTAACTTAATTTCATCTGATAATAGTTTTAACCATTTAATTATTTGGGGCCATAAAAATGGAGGACTTGGAAAAGTGATGTTCCATAACTCGACAATCTACACATCACCTCTCTATTGCTCCTTATGCAAAAGATTTCCTTTGTAAAGCTACATTAAAAGCTTCATTATGCGCCAAATCACACATTGGGGATAAACTCCTAAATTCTGTTGGTCCCAAATAAATGTGCTAGAGGGGGGGTGAATAGCACTTATTGGCTCTTACTAAAATTGACTTCTAATTAGGGATAACTGTAAGATAAAAGAAAGATTTAAAGATGAATGAAAACTAAAAAACAAAGCAGACAATCACACTAGAATTTATGGTGGTTCAATCCAATACCTACATCCATTACCTTGATTGTTCAACCAAGGATTTTCCAAACCAATCACTATGAACAGTGAAATTTACAAGCTTTCACCAAACTTTTACAATGGCTTTTAGCAGGCTCAGCCAAAACCTTTCACAATGGTTCTTATCGAGATCAACCAAAACCCAAAGTGGTTTTTCAAAAGCTCAACCACAACCTTTCACAATGGTTTTTCATGGGCTCAACCAAAACCCAAAGTAGTTTTTCAAAGACTCAACCACACCCTATAACAATGGTTTTCACGGGATCAACCAAAACCCAACAACTAACTTTTCAAGGCTAAGTTAGAACCTATACTCTCAATCAAGAAATCCAAGCTTGAATAAATCCCTTAGAGTGACTCGCTCACTCTAAGTATATAAGAAGAAAAGAAATAAGAAATTACCTATGATCACCGACTTGATCTAAGTGGTACAGAGTGAAGTACTTCAATCTATTACAAAGATAGGAGTTGAGTGCAATAAATGAGCATAGAGTATTTCTTGATTTTTGAACTCTTTTTTGTTCTTGGAAGACTTAATTGAATTTCTAGTCGTTGGAAGTCCCTTTAATACTTGGAAAATCTGCTCTGAAGTGAGTTAGACAACTTTTGACCATTGGAAATAGTTTTGTTGTAGTTCTGGACATTAATCTGTCTTCTAGTGCACAATTCAAATTTTTTGACAAAATGCTCTTAGTCGACTAACATATGTCTTAGTCAATTAAGTTGCCTTTGTCTCTTAACCCAGTTTCTGGCAGTAAGCTCTTAGTTGACTAACAATGCTTGTTAGTCGATTAAGTTCTTTCTATCTTGTAATCCAGATTTCTAGTAGTAGGCTCTTAGTCGACTAGCCATCCTTCTTGGTCGACTAAGTCTTCTTTGTTTTGCAATCTGCTTTTGAACTAGCCAACTTCATTTTTAACTTTTAGTTGACTAACTCCCATCATCATCCGACTAAGAGGCTTCTATTTTGTGACTCAATTGTAGCTCTTTCTTTTTTGCTTGTTTAACCAATTAACCCATCTTGCAACTGAACAAGCATCTTGACTTGCTTACAAATACCAAATATATTAATGATTTAAGCTTTCTCCTGCACACTTAAACAATATAATTAGACATTAATGAATGGGAATATTTTGCTATCATCAAAAACATATAGAGTTAACATTCTCTATCTCTTATTTTTTATGATCACAAAACACTCTAAGATTAAGAATGCAATGTCTATGTTCAATATGAATGCTTCAAATCTTTATGCATAATGAGGTGCTCCCCTTTAGTCAATACATCTACTTTTCTTTACATAGTATTCAACAAAACCAAAACTGAGCATAACACACATAAATTAAACATGAATACCTATTTAACTATATTTGATTTAGTCTTCCTTCTCTCTTTTTTCTTTTTCATCAGTAAACAAGATATTCAAAACTCCTCCTTAATGAGTGCATTAAGATTTTCCTTTAATCTTTAAATCAAATTTTATGAATGAGAATCATAAGCACTCATACATCTAAGTCATACAAGCTTATAGATATAGTTCAATAACTTCAAGAGTCAAGCTTGTGTCAATGTAAGAACAAGTGTATGGGAGTTAAATCATTTCAAAAAAGTGTCAAGGATTACTCAAATAATGCTCAAGCAAATTTGATCATTTTGTCATAATCAAAACTATAAAATTTTAAAGCTAACAATCTCCCCCTTTTTGATATGACAAAACTATGAGCATAATTTGCATTTGAAATGATTTTAAAATCTCCCTCTCAACATATGCATAAAATTAAATTTGCTTATAAACCTTCTCCCCCTTTTTGTTATATCAAAAAGGTTAAAAAGAGTGAGCATTAAACATTTAAGCTCAAGAAATAATGGTTAGCAAAATCCATCAAGAATATAAGCATTAAGACCATGAATATGTAACCATAAAGTCTCCAAGTCATCATATATATGCACTTAATATCTTCAACCAAGTCATTAAGAAATATACCCATTAAGCATTCAACTATTAATTCATTAAAAGAATCATCAACAACAAAGCCACATGTATATATATCTGTAAGCGAAATGTGGACATAATAATTATGAAGTTCAAGAAAGATAATCATAAAGATGTTCAATAAGCACATAAACCATATTTGAACTCCAATACCAAGTGTTAAAGCTCAATATACCAATTGATAGATATAAGTAAAATCTCTCCCTTTATAAAAGCACAATATCGATTATGAAAGATGGAATCTTTTTAAAGCTCATTATATCAATTGGTAAAGCACTAGTAAAGACTTCCCTTATCATTAAGCATTTTAAGCATATCAACTTCAACGCTCAAAGCATTTAAGAAAGATATGATCAATTTAAAGCTCAAGAGAGAAGAGACACTTATTAAGCTTGATGCTAATTTTAAAGCTAGACACTAATTGAGAAAACTTAAAGCTTGATACCAATTATGCATTTTAACATTTAAGCTTAAGTGGAAGCAATATAAGGCACAATATCTACTTTGGTGTTTAGAAAGATGTTAGCGGTAGCGAAGAACACCAAATGTGGAATCTCACCAAACCTTGTTGTTGAAGATCTTAATTCCTTATGATATCAAAGACAATGAATGACTCCCCCTTAAGAAATCATAAGCTCAACACAAATTGTTAGAGATCCTCAATAGATCAAGCATTAGGAGAGAAATCATTAGCCTAGAATAAATAAGCATTCAAATGGATATTTAATTTATTTTCTTAATACTCAAGTATTCATGAAACTAAAAAAGTATGAGCATTTGAATAGATGTTCAACATATGCATCAAATACTCACATTTCAAGAAATATTTGCAAAGTAGTTCTTAGGCATGTCTAAGATATCATTAGTTTTCAAGCATCATTCTCAATTATCATCAAGTATTACCAATCATCATCAAGCATTCATTATTTATTCTCAATATCAATCAGCCAAGCAGTATTAATCAAGCATTTTCAGGAAATTCCCTAAAAATAGCAATTCAAGGAGAAATTAAATAATATCATCATTAAGCATTTTTAGCAAGTATTCTTGCAAATCAATTTCAAGTAGTTATTCATCCAAGTCATTTTGAAGCAAGCATTGCAAGATGTATTCTCCAAATTATATATGAAATTGTCAATTCAAGAAGAACTTTCACAAAAAGCATATCATTATTAATGAAGCGTGACTAAAGTATTTTGCATTTATTGCAATCATGTATAAAAGTTATGATCAAATAAGCACAAACATGATTACAAGAAATAACATGGTTATCTTCCTTAATCATGATTCCAATTTTGTTCTTTAAAATGCAAGCATGAGTTCAATAGAGACATATACCCATTCAAAAAATATGCAACCATTGAAGTTCAAGGTACATGCAATTTCTCAATAATTCATGATTCATGAGTGATATCAATTGTTATAGAATATTGAAAGTAAAGCACTCAACTCATGAATATATTCAAAGTGAACATTCAATCATCAATGAATACCAATTATCAAGATTCAAGAAAGAGATATTTAATCAAAGCACATCAGGCTTTCATTACTAACTAAAGCTATAGGCCATATTTTATCTTACATGTCAAGTTGTTTATGGTGACTTATAAGCTAAAGTTGGATGCACACAAAATCTTTAGATCATGTAAACGTTAAGGCTCAATGAAGACATAGTTAACATTTAAATGCATATTCAAAATAAATTTCAACTATGTCAACTCACAATATATGCCATGATCAAACTTGACAATTACATTCATGTTCAAATGCATAGCTTAATTCAAGTTTTAGACTTCAAACCTTAAGGTCAAGCATAAAAAAAAATCATATAAACATGCGTCTTGACCAATATAGTAGATGAACCAAGAATATTTTCATGAAGTTCAATGAGTTCATCCTAATTGAATAAGTATGCATAATCAAAAAATCAATTTTGAAACAATCATTTAAGCACAAACATAAAATATATTTCAAGAATTGTTCCTAGATTAGCATTTGAACATTTCAATTTTCATGAGAAGATATTTTCTATATATGCACATGAAAATCCAATCGGATTAACAAATTCAAGCATTGATGAACAATTTCTCATATTTCTATTTTGTCATTGTAAATACATGAGAATTTATGGAATCAGTATGAGTGTCATACTTGGGAATAGATAGATTTATGTCATCAAAAAGGATTTCCCATTTTTCAGCATGTTTTACAATTTCAAGAACCATTACTTGCAACAAATGATCATGAGAGTATTCACAATGCAAGTTTTTAAAAGTCAAGAATCATCTTTGACAAGGAGATTCAAGGAAGAAAATATTGCAAGGGACAAGAAGTAAAGTAAAAAGACATTTTGGAACTCAAAACCTGTCCATTTTGGCTTTAGAGCACTCAAGAATCGACTACATATCCTTGGCGTCCAGTTTTTATCATTCTAGCAGCATTGTTTGCATTTTGTTCTCCAATAGTCGACTAGCTATGCTGGGGAGTCAATTACGCTTGATTCCTACATATTGAAAAGCCAAAAAAAGGTGCAAAACATGCAATGTTCCAAGGTATAATGATCTCAAAACATGGATTTGTGTGAGAACAGGTTAGAATTTCATTTCAACCATGTTTGGAACATCATTTTGGACATGTATGATCAAAGATTCTTCAACAAAAACATGTGAACTCAAATTTTGGCTTTTATTACTCATTTTTTATAAGTGCTAAAAAGTTGAAATGCTCATTTGAAGAATCATGTCTCTAATATGCTCAAACATATTCAATTTACATCATGATGTGTGACTATGACTTATAACATGTACAACAAGCATTTAAACAATGTTTAAGTATAATAAGCATCAAATTTAACATTTTTTAACAATGTTTCAGCACATGAACAAAAATGCCCTTGAAGCTATTCAAGCATTCATTTGCAACAAGAACAACATATAATGGCATTTTTAACATAAGGCACACTTGTTCAAGTTTTATATTATTGAAATCATTGTAGCCTCAAGCATAACAAGAAGGTTTGCACTTTGCTTAAAATATCATCAATGTCAAATTACCATACTCATGATTATGCTTAAGAAAACTCTTTCAATCTATTTTACCAATCACAAGAGAATACCAAGCAACATCGAATTTGTGCAATTTATATAAATATATCAAATCAAGTTTGCTCAACCATTCTATATCATTAAAAATAAAGAATTAATAAATCATTTTCAATCAAAAAGGATAAAAAGATTTTGCAAGAAAATCAATTGATAAAGATTTAATCTTTCTTTGCAAACTTTTCAACTTGAAACATTCAAGATTAGACATGCTTTGTGAAAAATCATGAGCTCAATATCACTCAATTTTGTTCAATTATGCTTTAAATGATTTATGAAATGTGTAAGAACCATAATGAATCATGTTTATGCATGTGAAGGGTCATTTGCAAATATCTCACAATCATGTTCCAAAAATGCCCTTATGACCATTCAAGCTAACAAGCAAGCATGCACATCCAATAAGTACAAGTCATTAGTATTTTCACTATGAAACAAACTTGTTCAATTCATAAATCATTCTAGACTTAAAGGATGGCAACATTTTTCCCATTTAAGCTCCTTTTTCTTTAAAAGTACAAATCAAAGTAGTCAAAACTTTCAAGCTCATTATCAACCATCTTGAACTATTCAAGCAAGTTCTAGAATGTAGATCAAGATTGTTCAAATGGTCAACTTATGCTAAACATAAGGAAATCAAGGATAATTTTTTTTAACTCAATTTTCCTTGTTTTAGGCTACTTGAATAGTTGTGAGTATAAGTCATCAAGTATGCTCATATTTCTATCACATTATCCAACCTTTTATGTTTCAAAATTATGCTCAAAAATCATTTTTCCTCAAAGAAGTATTATGGAAACAATTTCACAAAACATGAGAAAATTTTATAGAAACAATTTTTCATAATCAAGTAATCTTAATAAAGTAATTTTCTCAAAAAAAGGATGATGATATATTCAAGATCAAATATAAGTACATACTCAATCTTTAGATTCATACTTCCTTACAACTTATAGCATGTATCATATCAAATCAAGTTGCATAGCCAAGATTTATCAATAAAGCTTAAAGAATTATGTACTTAATATTCAAGCAAGAATAGACAACCAAAGTTTTCAATTACGAAAGGCAAACAATTTTAGAAACCAAGCTAAATCAATGAAGCATTCGATAAATAAGCAATATAAAATCTCGTTTAAATAAACAAAAGGCTTTTAGCAAAGAGATCACCCATTTTCCTTCATGTGTGGCTAGAGAGCATTCATTCTTCAAGAATTGTTCCTCATTGCTCTAGCACACCTACAAGAGACATTTTCATTTGATTTTTGGTATCCAAATTGCTTTGGATCCTTGAAAGTTAGTTTCATTGCATAAAGTTCCTCTTGGAACCCACACTTGTCTAAATTTATAAGGTAAACATTTTCTAATTGGACAAGTGTATGAGCAATAACTATAAAATGTGCAATGATTGTATTTGGTCATTTTGGAAGATGAGGAATTCATGGAAGCCTTTTGTTTCTCATTCCAAAAAATCTTCAAATTTCATTCCCATATCAAAATTTCATTTTTCCAAATTATCAATTTTCTTTTAGTAAGTTTCAAAATCCTTTTCCAAATTTTCATTTTCTTTTGCCAAGTCAATTTTTGCTTTCATCAAAAGTTCATTTTCAACATCAAGTGTGGAAATAATTTTTTTGTGCTTCATATTCATTTTGTCAAACTCAAATGCTAAATCCTCAAAAGCATCATGCAATTCACCAAAAGCATATGAATTAAGTTCACAAGATGAAGAAGTTACCTTTATCTCTTCAAGAGTCATGAAGCATAATTCAATTTGACTTGAGGATTCATCTTCACTTGATTCCTTATCCTCATTTGCCATGTTGCTTGTTGAGCATTGATTCTCACAAGAGTTGTCTTCTAATTCCTTTTCCATATTTGTTTCTCCATATAACTCTTCTAATTTTTGCCAAATTTCCTTGGCACTTTTGCACATGAACAATTTAGCATATTCTCTATAATCAAGTGCACAAATGAGAGTATGCATGGCCTTAGAGTTGATTTGTACTTTCCTTATATCAGCTTCTGTCCTATTACTTCTATGTTTGGGAGTTTTCTCACCATTTACCGAATTTGTAATCATTGGAATGAAAAGACTATTGGTAATGACATCCCATATCTCATAGTCTATTGCCCTAATGTATATTGACATTCTAATAATCCAATAGGGGTAGTTTGAGCCATCAAACAGAGGTGCTCTATTTGTTGATTGTCCCTCAGCAACTATTAATTTTGAAGAGCCATTTGGAAATTCCCTAAGGGTGTTAGACCTTAAGAACAAGGAACTAGCTTTGATATCACTTGTTGGTCCCCAATAAATGTGCTAGATGGGGGGTGAATAGCACTTTTTGGCTCTTGCTAAAATTGACTTCTAATTGGGGACAAATGTAAGATAAAAGAAAGATTTAAAGATGAATGAAAACTAAAAAACAAAGTAGATAATCACACCATAATTTATAGTGGTTCGTTCCAAGACCTGCATCCACTACCTTGATTGTTCAACTAAGGATTTTCCAAACCAATCACTATGAACAGTGAAATTCACAAGCTTTCACCAAGCTTTTACAATGGCTTTTAGCAGGCTCAGCCAAAACCTTTCACAATTGTTTTTATCGGGATCAACCAAAACCCAAAGTGGTTTTTCAAAGGCTCAACCACAACCTTTCACAATGGTTTTTCATGGGCTTAACCAAAACTCATAGTGGTTTTTCAAAGCCTCAACCACAACCTACAACAATAATTTTTCATGGGATCAACCAAAACCCAACAAATAACTTTTTAAGGCTAAGTTAGAACCTATACACTCAATCAAGCAATCCAAGCTTGAATAAAACCCTTACAGTGACTCGCTCACTCTAAGTATATAAGAAGAAAAGAAATAAGAAAGTACCTATGATCAATGACTTGATCTAAGTGGTATAAAGTGAAGTACTTCAATCTATTACAAAGATAGGAGTTGAGTGCAGTAAATGAGCAGAGAGTATTTCTTGGCTTTTGAGCTCTTTTTTGTTCTTGAAAGCCTTAATTGCATTTCTAGCCGTTGAAAGTCCCTTTTATACTTGGAAAATCAACTCTGAAATGAGTTAGACAATTTTTGACCATTGGAAACAGTTTTGTTGCAGTTCTGGCCGTTAATCTGTCTTCTAGTGCACAATTCAAATTTTCTGGCAAAATGCTCTTAGTCGACTAACATACGTCTTAGTCGATTAAGTAGCCTCTGTCTCTGAACCGAGTTTCTAGCAGTAAACTCTTAGTCGACTAACAATGCTTTTTAGTCGATTAAGTTCTTTCTGTCTTGTAATCTAGATTTCTGGCAGTAGGCTTTTAGTCGACTAACCATCCTTCTTGGTCAACTAAGTCTTCTTTGTTTTGCAATCTGCTCTTGAACCAGCCAACTTCATTTTTAAATTTTAGCTTACTAACTCCCATCATCATCCGACTAAGAGGATTTTGTTTTGTGACTCAATTGTAGTTCTTTCTTTTTTGCTTGTTTAACCAATTAACCTATCTTGCAACTGAATAAGCATCTTGACTTGCTTACAAATACCAAATATATTAACGATTTAAGTTTTCTCTTGCACACTTAAACAATATATTTAGACATTAATGAATGGGAATATTTTGTTATCATCAAAAACATATAGAGTCAACATTATTTATCTCTTATTTTTTATGATCACAAAACACTCTAAGATTAAGAATGCAGTGTCTATGTTCAATATGAATGCTTCAAATCTTTATGTATAATGAGGTGCTCCCCCTTAGTCAATGCATCTACTTTTCTTTATATAATATTAAACAAAACCAAAACTGAGCATCACACACATAAATTAAACATGAAGGTCTATTTAACTATATTTGATGTAGTCTTCTTTCTTTCTTTTTTCTTTGTCATCATTAAACATGATATTCAAAACTCCTCCCTAATGGGTGCATCAAGATTTTCCTTTAATCTTTAAATCAAACTTTAATGAATGAGAATCATAAGCACTCGTACACCTAAGTCATACAAGTCTATAGATATAGTTCAATAACTTCAAGAATCAAGCTTGTGTCAATGTAAGAATAAGTGTATGGGAGTTAAATCAATTCAAGAAATTGTCAAGGATTACTCAAATAATGCTCAAGCATATTTGATCATTTTGTCATAATCAAAACTATAAAAATTTTAAAGCTAACAAATTCCTAGACTTAGCATCATTTCTTTCAATCCATGGAACCAACATATAAATATAGGAAGTAACAAATGAATATGACCTGGCTTTGTATAGTCTCTTAAATAATGTTAAGCCCAAATTAACTACAAAATATTCTATGGATGGTTAATAGAATTTTGAAAAAATTGAGAAAAATAATTCCAAACTTGTCTAGCCACTAGGCTAAGTAAAAGCACATGTAATAAGGTTTCTTTCGAGTTGTAACATTGACATTTAGAAGCTAACTGAAAACCTTTAACCTTCAAATGAATATCAACAGGAATTCATCCGTGAAGCACTCTCTAAAAGAAAAAGGATATTTTGAGTGGTATGCTTCTATGCTAGGTTAAAGCGAAAGTTAGGTTTATAGTTTGCCTTTTTCAGATATTTTCCCAAGCACTTTTACTACTAAACTCACCACTAGAACTAGTGTCACAACTCAAATTCGAGGCTCAATTATCGATGCACGAGCCTAGCAAGCTAGCCCACTAGACCCAAGCAAGCCTTAGAGTTCAAAATCATATAACACAAATGCCAAGGGATTTATAATCAAATATTCATAACAAATTCAAATATATCACTTTATCTCTGGCTCACAGTCCATACAAATGTTCATAAGGACATACATTGGCTAGTCAATCGTGTTCATGCACAACAACCTTTACACAATTTAAATGGCACATCGTGCCTGACATATTTACAACTAACCAAATTGAGAAAGCGGAAAGCCTTCACAAACTCAGAGGAGTGACACGTTTGGAGGGAAACCTACCGAATGCCATTTATGTGTTCGTCCAATCAACGACACTTGCCACATAACCCCATAGCTTCTCTTATCTGCACATGGTACAACAGAAGGTGAGTTGATAATTCTATTTTGTAGAATTATTTTAGTCCAATTTTGTTATGAAATATTAGCTAAGTCCTAAATTTTCAATTTTAATTTACTTAATTTTAGTTATTTTTATAATTAGTTTATTTTTAAGTGAGATATTTTAATTTTATGTTATTTCTTTTAATTTGATTGTTATTTATTATTTTTATATTTTTCGTAGGAGCTAATGGAAATTGGGTTTAATTTTGGAAAGTGGGGTGTTGAAAAACCCAAAAGTTTTCTTGCATATGCTTTAGTGTTTTGTTATAACTCGCGCTACAAAACCCCAAATGATGTGATTCTTAGACCATTGGAAAGCTAAAAGACAGAGCTATAAATTTCATGAAGATCACTTTACCATTTCTGCTTTGAAGATAGAGAAAATTACGTTGGAAAATGGCTAGACGTACTATGTCAGGAATGGAAATTTGTAGAGACTGACAATTGATTTTTTGGGCCTCTCATTACACTTTTTAGCCCAATTAAACCACAGGTCAACTTAAGGAAGTATAGGTTAAGTTTATTAGTATAAATAGGATATTTTGAAGAATATTAGGGTAGACAACCTTTGGAGATTTAAGAAGCTAAAAGTTAAGGATGAAACTTGGAAATCAAGGCAGCAAATATTGTTTTGTTTTCTTCCTTGGCTTTTATTTTTCTTGTTACTCTCAATGGTTGAATTATATACAATGTTATTTGCCTTTGCGATTATGAGTAGCTAATTTTTTTTTTCTAGAATTGTAATTGAACTCACATGTAATCTAAATTTTTAATCTATTTCTTACTTATCTTTAATGGGATTTGAATTGTTTATTCCAATTTGTTCTTAATGCTTTTAATTGCTTGATCACCAATTAAATTGATTTAGAAACCTAAACAAACTTGTGAAAGGGAGTTTAGTGCAAACTAAAATTAAGATAGCATATGATCATATTAATTGATTTGTGTATAAGAGAAGGATATACCTATAGGCCATATGTAGCCAGATTAGAGCCTGAATTTAATGAGTCTGTTTTAATTTCAATTTACATAGGGATATTGTGTTTTGGTTAAAATAGATATTTTTATAAGATGAGTTTGAAGACCCTTAAGAATAATTTAAGACTCTAGGTTAGCAATTCAACCTTGAAATAAGTTAAGGAAGACAGGTAAGATTTAGATGAAGTGTGAGGGATATTGTAATCCTAGGCTTGTTTGATTTGATATTTACTCAAGTTATTATTTTGATTTTTCTTGCTGGTTTAAATTTTAGTTAATTAGTTTTATTTAATCAATTAATTTGAGTGTTTGGATAAGATTAAGTTGTTCTAATTCAAACATCTCCAATTCAAAGGTGCGAGGATCATCCTAATATCCTACATGCATAACTCATCATATTAAATTCATGCCAGATCACATCTCAATGGCATATTATATCCAAAATTCACAAGTTTTGTGCCCTCACATCTAATCATACCACTTTAAGGCTTACCCTTAGAGCCATTATTATCCAACTAGGCTTCATAGGGACACCTTAGTTGCCAAGCCCAACATCAAATCTCATTTACATATAAGCTGCTAATCTCAAGCTTTTCATCAAATATCATTCACAGTTAGCCACCACATATTCATATTTCAAATTAGATCATGCCATACCCGATGCATGTCATCATAGTTAAACAAAATCAAATGAGTTGGCTTACCCTAAACGTCATCAAAGCATGCACTGTGGCCAACAGGTGGAGAAATAAATCATGCACAGGGTAAAGCTGTTAAATGGAGAAATAGATCATGTGCATTTCAAATCAACTGGCAAAGAATAGATGATGAACGTGCCAAAGCAATGGGCAGAGAACAGATCAAGCACAACGCCGAAGTAGCTGACGGAGAATCATATCATTGACTGGATAATCTCTTGACGTCAGCATCACCTGGAGTAATCTCAATAGATGGCATCAAAGCACTATAGTGGGAATCACAAGTGAGATTAGTGCCATCGTCCCTACTTACCACCATCCCTACAAGCACACACATAGTCACAAGGAGTGGGATTCCACTCCACCTCAAGTTAAATCAACATCCGAAATTCATCCCTCGGACGAAACACAAATCCACAAATCAGGCTTTTGTAACATTCCATATGTCCACATCAAATCATATTCAAATTCAACGATCTTTAATCATCTCTAAGCTCGGTATAATTCTAAGTTCCTTTAAATCTCTAAGGCATCATCAAACAAAACATAATAAATCTATAGGCCTTCATGCCTTTAACCCCCATATGGGTATTAATCATATTTAATCCAATCAATTATGGCTTAACAGCCTTATGCATATCCTCAAATCAATCACAAATACGTGGGCATTCATGCATATATAATGTCTACAAGTAATCATGGCCCTTCGGCCTCACAAAATTAATATCACCCAATCGCTATGCCATTATCCCAAATACATATTGTACCCATATACTTAATTGGCTAGCCCATTCATCATAATCTAGCACAGACCTTAGTCCATAATTCATATTACAACATGTGTAGGACTCTCGCTTTAGGTCCTACATAGCATGGGTTCCAACACAATGCCACCTTGTGGCTTACCAAAATCACACAAACACAAATTTCCTATCTCAGATAACTAATTAGCCTAAGCATCCTCATCTACACACACAAACATAATTGTTCTCTAGCTTAGGCACATACCTCTAAACAAACATACATATTCTCACACACATATAAATATATATATATATATATATATATCAATTCTTTAGCCTAAGCATTCTCATCTAGGCATACAAACAACATTTAAGTACCATGGCAGTGCATACATTATGCGAGATGCATCACATGCATTTAATAAATCCCACTTACCTTGACAATCGAAGGCACACTACAATCAAGCTCATCCTTTAGCCTCCAGTCATCGTCTAGCTCACAAACGCATCTATAGCCTCCATTCTCCCCTTAGACACATCAAAACATCAAAATCATAATTATTTCCTAACTTTCAAAAATATCCCATCTTTTCAAAAATACCCAAATTCAATATACATGCCCATTCTTCCAACAAATGAACTAAATCCTTACCTTAGAAGATGGGTTGCCCAATTCTAGGCTCCAAATCTCTAATAAACTCAAGGGGGAAAGTTTGACCAAATCTGAAAATATTCAAATCCGAGGTTATTAATCGATTAAATTGAAAATCAATTGGTAAAATCATGTAATCTTACCTGTAGATCAATTTCCCAAGCTTAGATCTAGCTTAAATAGTCTTCAAATGCCATTTGGGGGTTTAGGGTTCAGAGAGGGAAGAGAGAGAAAAAGTTGAGGGAGAAATGGGGCAAATGGCCTAAAACCCCTTTTTATTTTTACCTTCATACAGGGATGTATTCATACATTTGGGAATGTATCGATACATTCTTAACGAATTCCTCATAAATGAATCGATACATGAGGCTATGTCTCATACATGTTATTCAATGTGCTCTCGGCTTCAAATCTATCGATACATTTAGACAATGTATTGATAAATGTTCATCCTTACTCAAATCTATTGATACATCCTTGTATGTATTGATAGAAAACCCTCATAATACCTCATGTTGTTCTTCTTATCGAGAATGTATCAATACATTTTGCCCAGATTGCACCTTTTCTGCACTCAAACTTTCAAAAATCCAAACTTTAGCACCTCAAATCATTTCTTATTTAAGTCATACTTCAAAATGACTATCTTAACTCATAATCCTCATTAATATACTCAAACACACAATCAAATCTCAATCTAAACTTCAAAATTCTAAATTTATTACCCATTCCTCAAAATTGTGGCTAAATCTCAAGGTTTTGTGTTCCAAAGGCCACATTTATCATTCTCACCTCAATTCATCAAGAATACTCGATATCCAAGCATGTACTCATCACACAAATCAAAGCTTGGCATAATTTACATTAAGCATCATATTTATCAAAGAGCCAAACAATGCACTATACCATTCATGTGCCAAACATATGTACAACATTATTTTGAGCCTTTACATGCTCATATATCATATTCAATACTCTATGGACATTGGCATATTCTTAAACTATTAAACATATATACCAAAAATTCAATTTAGCTCATCAATTGGCTTGGTTCACAGTACATAGTTCATACCAAAAATCAGAGGTGTTACAACCAGGGGACCCAAAATATAACATCATCACTAGATCTTTCAATCGGGATATCCGTTATATCTTCAATCATGAATTCTGGAAGCATTGCTTTAAGTTTATCTACATCCCATACCTCATTAGCATAAAAGTAATTCACTTTAACCATAGAATCGGCAAAGAAGGGAAAAGAACTCACTAAGGGTTTTACACCCATCCAACAATCATGAATCACCCTTCCTCACTTTCAATCAAATATTCTCCTCTCCCATTCTGCAACCACTTAATAATTTCTTCTAAATGGGAGAATCATTGAGTTTGGCTTGAATTCTCATTAGGACTTTACCACAAGAATATTTACTTTTCATGAATCTAACCCATAAACTATTAGCAGCACGAAACCGCCACCAAAGTTTCATACTGAAGGCATTAAAAGTATCCGTTAAGTTGCGAATATCCAAACCCCTTTCACTACTAGGATAGCAAACTTTCTTCCAAGTAGTCAAATGGATGTGTTTTGCAAAATTAGAATCCCCCATAAGAAAACTATTAAAAATCCTCTCAATTTTTTCTACAACACGAATTGGAGGTTGAAGTACTTGAAGCAAATATAATAGCATAGAGGAGAGAACACTCTTAAATAATGTAATCCATCCATCTGTTGACAAGGATTTATTCTCCCATCCAGAAATACACTCTTTAATTTAAGTAATGATGGAATCAAATAAAACTAATTTTTATGCCCTTTGTATAACGGTGCTCCCAAATAGATTATTGGTAACTTTTTGTGTGCAAAACCTATGGCTGCCTTGATGATTTGTACCCTATAATTCACTATTTTATTGTCCGTAACAAAACAAATCTTTTGCTAGTTTATGTTTTGCCCAGAGACCATCTTATACTCTTCTAAAAATTTCTGTATTTTACCCAAGGAAGATCGGTTTCTATTGGTAAAAGTTATGATATCATCTGCAAATGACAAATAGCTTATAACCATAAAACATCTTGAGGAAACATGTATTGAAGAGAACTGTTCATATAGAGCATTAGGACCCCTAGATAAATATTCAGGTGCTAATATAAATAATGATAGAGATATTGAATCCCCTTGTCTCAAGCCTCTCACGGATTTGAAATAACCAACAGAAGTCCCATTAATTAATAGCGAAAACCAATAGTTAAAGACACATTTCTAGATCATGGAAAACCACTTCTCATTAAAGCCAAACTACCTCAACATTTTATATAAAAACTCCCAATTCAAATAGTTATATGCTTTCATCATATCAAGTTTCAAAGCAACATTACCTCTTCGAGTTTTCTTATCAATCTAAAAAACTCTTCGAGTTTTCTTATCAATCTAAAAAACTAACTCTTGAGCCAAAAGTATGTTGTCTAAAATTAATCTGCCACTGACAAAACCATTCTAATTATCTGAGATTGGTTAAGGCAGTATTTTTGCAAGTCATCAGCGAAGAGTTTGGTAACTATCTTATTAAGGTGTCACGACCCAATTTCCCGGGCCATGACCAGCGCATGAGCTCAATGAGCATAGCTCACTAAACCCAAGCAAGCCTATCCATTTACTTTTCCTTAACAAATTTATCATATCATGCATACACACACACCTTTTCCCAAGTGTGAACATAGCCAAAACACAATGGCATTATCGATAATGATATACAAGTACTATACTAGTCATGTATTTAGCAATTTACATCGCATACACATATTCACATTGTTAGATTGTATTCACAATACAAAAGGACCCATGACTTCCAGCAGAGACATTTACAATAAAAGGGATTACTATCGAATGCTAGACACATACCCAGGAGATGCACTACGGGGACTCCTCGTTCTAAGGTCCAACAATCACCTGATCTGAAAACATGAATTTTTATAAAACGTGAGTACAATACTCAGTGAGTGAACAAGAAGGGAACAAGCATACAATAAGGAATGTTTCTGGAAATCATGATGCATTCATTTTCTCAAAACCATGCAATTGTTTTAGCTCCTTTAAACCCCTCATGTAAACCCCACATGAGTAAATCACTTTACAAAAATCCATGCTCAACTATGGTACCAAAGAAATGGGAAATATGGCAAAAACCCACAAGTTAGCAAAATGGACAGAAAGTTTCTCGTTATAGCGAACTTCATTCTCGCTGCAGCGAGAACCAGAACATCAAGGAAAAAGTCTCCTTTTTCCCTTAAAACAAGTCATCCTGCTAAAATAACAATAGCAACATGTAACACATGTAAACTTTCAAATTTCAACAAAACAAATGCTTACATATTTGCATTTACAACCATATACCCATCATCAACATGCACACCATCCCATCATCATCATCATGCACACCATCCCATCATCATCATCATCTCATATGCAACAACTTATGCTATTGTCACTAGGGGGTGGGAGATCACGAAGCATCCCCCCCCCCCCTTCACTCGGCAAGAGGTGCACTTCACTCCGGATCACGAAGCAACGGAGCAGTCCCTTCCCTCCTCTTCCAAGCTTCCCCCCCCCCCTTCACTCGGCAAGAGGTGCACTTCACTCCGGATCACGAAACAATGGAGCAGTCCCTTCCCTCCTCTTCCAAGCTCTTGGGCGGAGAGTCATACTTCGCCACAGATCATACCTATCCCTTCACTTGGCAAGATATGCACTTCACTCTGGATCACGAAGCAACGGAGCAGTCCCTTCCCTCCTCTTCCAAGCCTCCCCCCCCCCCCCCCCCCCTTCACTCTGCAAGAGGTGCACTTCACTCCAGATCACGAAGCAACGGAGCAATCCCTTCCCTCCTCTTCCAAGCTCCTGGGCGGAGGGGTGGGAGATCACGGAGCATCCCCTCCTTCACTACGGAGGCAACAACGGCTTATGTGCACTCCCACTCACACATAGTCAGGTCAGCAACGGCTTATGTGCACTCCTACTCGCACATAGTCGGGTCAACAATGGCTTATGTGCACTCCTACTCGCACATAGCCAAGTCAGTAACGGCTTATTTGCACTATTACTCACACATAGCTGGGTTCAAATCAATATGTAAAGAAGCATCCAATGCATATCATGCATTTTATCATATTGTGATAACACATAAACTATTGTATAGCACATTTTCACAATATAAAATCATTTTACTAAAAGCTTGTTCCCAAGGTACATTTTCTAAAACAAGTTGGATAGAATCTTTCATATTCCCCAAAACAAGTTTGAAATGCGAGTCCACTCACCGGTATTAGGAGTAGAAATACTCCTATTTTCAGTCCACGAGTACAGTCCTTTACCCGTATGCAATGGCTCACCACCTAGCCATAATCCATGACACATATTCCAATTAAATTGTGTCTAACAGTCATAAGCTATTTCAAGCTCAATATATATATGATATGAAATGAAAAATGCACGGGTAGCCATCTAGACCCGGTAGTGGCCTAAGTCGATTTTTCATCCGATAAATTGGCCAATGCGTCCAATTTCACTCCAAATTAATCCATTTCTTCTCTAATACCTTAATTTACCACATACCATTTAAATAAAGCCAAATTCAGCATTAGAACCTTCACAGTTCCTTATAGAAAAATTCGGTCATTTGGTGCACTAGCACCGAAATTTTTCTGCATAACCGTTTCACCTTAATTCATCATATTTCCAAGCCATTTTCCTTGAAATAAAAACAATCCTCCATTGATATTCAGCCCTCATGGTTCGACCAATAAGGAACCCTAGAGAAATTGAATATTTCTTTTGTGTTTTTGTTCATAACCATGCTTAACTATCCCTAAACACTAACATAGTCTAAAATCAAATTATTCCAACAATAATTCCTCCTCCATACCCATTTTTCAGAATTGAATTCATCATGATAACTCAATATTCAACCATGGAAATCAAGAACAAAAGCATGGGTAAGCTAGGTATCAAGGAGAATTAAAGAAATTTTAACTTACCTAGCTTGTTTCCTTGAATTCCAACACTTTCTCTTTGATTTTTCCCACCTAGGGCTTGTTCTTCCTTGGTTTCTTTTCTCTTCTGGTTTGGCTGATCACTATGGGAGAAATGGGCTGATTTTTATGCCTTTTATAAAGAAAATAATGAATGGATGAGATTTTGACACATGTCACCATTCCATTGGTCCATGTGTCATACTTAGCCATTAAGCAATCTCTCTCCACCACACATTTCTCATGTTTATCCATTTACAGGATGAATAAAATCCCTTGGCCTTGACAAGTGCTGGGGCGAAAAATTTACCGATTTGCCCCCGAGGCAAAAAAATTTACGATTTTGCCCTTATACTCCGAAATATATCGGAATCAAATTATTTCTACTTTTCAACCTCAAATAACACTAACATTGATCAACATTAACCAAATGGGGCAAAAAACTCATTTTATAAAAATTCTCGTTTAGTCCTCTAGTGGCAAAATTACCATTTTGCCCTTGTGCTCCAAAAATACCAAGAATCATAACATTTTCACTGCTAAACATCATTTTATACTCCAATAATCATAATTATATTTCATATAATTACTCTTGGTCAAATGTGATCAAATCTTGGCTAAAAATCTTCATTTTATCATCAAATGGTAAAGTGACCGTTTTGTCCCTAATCGGTCAATTTTTCGGATGGACTCCAAACTGGACCTTGAACTTCGAATCACTATTCTAAGTCATTCTGTGGGTTTCAAAATTTTCAATTTTCTCTTAGAATTTTTATTTGAACTAGTTCAAGGCTCGATTTAACTTAGTTGTACCACTCGGTACAATACCGTCTTTTAATCGAGCTTGAAAGGGTCTCACATAAGGATTGTAAATAAACTAGTGGGACAAAACTCATTCCATTGCGAAGGATTAGAAACTTTTGGCAATAAAACAAGAGTTATCAAGGTTACCTTTTTAGGAAATTGAGCACCATGAAAGAAATCAAGTACTGCCTCCATTAAATCACTCAATATGATTGTCCAACAGTGTTGGTAGAATGGTTATGAGAATCGACCCGGGCCAATTGCACTGTCTTTATTAATACAAAATACCACTTCTTTAATTTTTGTTACCATAGGATCTGCTCATAAGCAACTATTATTATCTACATTCTAGAATATATCACCAAAAACATTTTTATTCCATGCTTTTAATCCATGTTTTAGGCGTTCTTGCTTAGCCTAAAAAGCTACCATTCCCAAACCATGAATTGGTGCTTTCCAATTTTCTACTACAAACTGCATGAAATTATGATGTTTCACCAAAGATTGCAAAAATCTGAATGAAAAGGCCTTCTTCTAGCCAAATTAGAAATGGATATTAGTAATGGGCATGGTCAAATCCATCTCGTTTTAGATGTTGCACTCAAGTAATAAAAAATAAATCTAACCATTTATGGTTATACAATATGCGGTCTAACATTTGAAACATATTAGAATCAGACCATGTAAAGGGATTACCTTCAAAACTAGCATCAAGGTGTCGGCAATCCAATAATGTGGTATCGAATTCTTCTACGGAACCACTATTTGGTGCACAACCATACAAACGTTCTTCACTACTTACTATCATATTAAAGTCTCCTACAACAATCCACAAATCCTTTAAGTCTGCTGATAGATTTTTTAAACAATCCCATAATGTTCTTCTTTCAGTTCTAGTGCATTTAGCATAAATAAAAATGGCAAGGAAAGGCCTTGGCAACCACTGCATAAACAAGCTCACATGAAGACACTGCACATGATCAATCAAAACCTGACAACCAATATCAAAAGTCCAAAACACCCAAATTTTAGTTGAGCAATTGGAGATAGATCCTTCAAAGCCCAAAGGATGTTGATAATACTAAATTTTTGAAGGATCAACCATTGGCTCAAGAATAACTAATACCTTTATTTTATGGAGTTGTAATTTTTTAATTCTTTTTTGAACAACCTTACTTGTAACTCCTTGAGCATTCCATATCAAACAATTAAACATTAATAATCAAGAGAATAACGTTCATCAAAGCTAGAATTTTTCATACCTTTTTTCTCAATTTTTTGTAACCTTCCACCAAAAGCTGAATTACTCCTTTCTAAACCAAACTATAAATCATTTGAAAAAAATGCTGCTAGTTTATAGGGTATATCTTCTTCTGATTTTCTACGTCTATGCCTTGAGGGATGGGATTCAAAAAGAATATTCTCCTGCTCAATTTCTGACGATAGAACCATAACAACTTGCATGTTGGTTACAAAATTCTTTATTATCTCATAAACATTCGCCTGCTGTCCAGAAAAAAATTCCCAATGCATAGCTGAAGTGTTTTGAACAACTTTTGCTGCTTTTTTTCTATTTTTTCCTTATCGTCACATTAACATCATTATCTACAGCTTTTTTTATTATACCCTCTAAATCCAGATCATCTAAAGAGCTTTCCAAATTGCTGCTAAATGCCAATAAATTCTATAGCTTTTCTTTTTTATCATTTGGTAGCTTAACTCTATTTGGTTCAGCCACGGTTTTTTTTTTTTTTTTGCACCATTTGGCCTCTTAGCTTCATTTGTTACAACCATGTTACCTCCTGCATGCCATCAAAAAAATTATGCACTTCCTTTTGCATGCCAGTCGGCTGTTTACCAATATCACAACCCTTAATTTCTATTTTTTCTTCATCTATATTTTCTACAAGTACGCTAAACTTATTAGAAGATCTAATCACAGTAGTTTTTATAGAAGAAAATTCAGATAAAATCTCAACTCCATGAGATTATTTTTCTCCACTTTTCTCTCCTCTTTTGAGTTTTTTCTAGTGCATCTTTTTATCTTTCTTAGCCACCTGCATCTTTTTTGTTTCTTTTTCTACCATGTGCATCTTCTCTTTTCCTTTCTCATCAGCCTTCCTCGTCACTGTTCCTACATTAAGTTGAACCATAGCTTTCACTTGAGCCTTTCTATTTTTTTAGATCTCATCCCTTACTGTTTGCACTTCCAATCCCACACCCTGTAAACCATTGTTTTGGACATCTCCGACATTCTTTAAATCGTCAACATTAGATCTATGAGCCTCCATAGCCTTAAAAGTATTATTTCCTGATTTTTTGTGATTATTCCCTAACACCAAATAGTTTGATACAACATGGCCAAGATGTGAGCAATGAGTGCAATAATATGGCATGCTAGAGAACTCCACCTTCTATGTAAAGCCACTCGTAAGCAGCCTTGACTTTCTATCCTTTATGACGATCCAAATGGAGCCTATTGTTGGTTTTAAAACATCATACTCTGCACAAACTGTCACCATCCTTAGTCTAGTCCTATTTGCTGTTGACTCATCAACATAAAGGGGATTTCCTATAGATTTTGCAATGGCCAGGAGAGCCAACTTCTCAAAGAGGTGTAGTTTGAGATTTGGAAATGAGATCCACATTGGTAAAATTGATGACTTTTTTTTTTGGACTGAAATCGAGACTTCATTTAAATACTCTCATTTTTTGGTTAGCAATAAACCATGATTGTCTACCCCAAACCCTCTTGAAATCATATTCATTGGTCAAGTTAATGATAATATGTTTATAGTCTAACCAACAAATGGTAGATGCACCTGTAAATCCAATATTTGTGAAGGCTTGGCTGATGGTCAGTATTTTTGGCATTCTTGTAAACTTACCAATCACAGCAAACCTGAAAGGTTGTGAGAGTTCTTTGATTTCATCCAAATAAAAAATCACAGTCGGCTCGTCCTTGTGACGTATGGGTTCACAACTAGTTGGAATTATGGGAGGCTTTTCATTTGTGGCACTAGAAAGAAATGATTTTTTGATGACCCTAGGGGAAATCAACAGGGGGGATGAAGGTGTTGCCATTGGCCATGATTTGTTAGGGGGATAT
The DNA here is from genome assembly GCF_053813885.1 of Theobroma cacao. Taxonomy (NCBI): domain Eukaryota; kingdom Viridiplantae; phylum Streptophyta; class Magnoliopsida; order Malvales; family Malvaceae; genus Theobroma; species Theobroma cacao. The sequence goes on from NC_142646.1 coordinate 12,334,891, forward strand.
GGTGGCCTTCCATTGGCTAAAAAATGGGAGGGAGGGAGTGGAGGAAAGTCACCTCCAAAAAGAGAAGTTTGCATGAGAAAAAGAATTTAGGTTTTTTAAAATCGCCAAAACTTCATTGGTTATGTGATGATTTCCCTAAGGAAAAAAAAAGTTCTTCAATTTTAGTACCCATACTTGATCGAAATAGATTTTTAAAGCTCATAATATAAGCCAGTTTTAAAGATTTTGAAAGAATTATAAAATAGGCCTAAAATGTGTATTTAAGGGTAAACAAATCAAAGATCATTGCTTATCATGTGAAGAATTCTTTTTGGTATATTTGGATATTTTATTCCTCATAGCATGCTCTTCCATCATTTCGTTTCCTTGTTTTTTTATTTTTCACATTTTTTATTTCATTCTTTTCATTTTCCCAATTTGATGGATTAAGTTAAAGAATTTTTAAAACTCAAATTACTTTGCATTTGCCCCTTAACATAAGGCATTCTTTTGTTGCTCTTGAAATAACACTTTATCATTCATGCTTCATGAAAGGTTTTTCTTTGTACTTGGCCCCTAATATGGAAGGTGATTCTCAGTTAAAGTTTATTTAAAAAGGAATTGAATAGGCTCAAAAGGGTAATAATTAGATAACATCATATTTGGGAAGCAAAATGAAATATGGTAATTTCTCATCTCAAATATGATTATATATTTTGGAAAGCAATCCCTAGAAGAGAAAGATTTTAAGCAAAGAATGATTTTTTATTTTTATTTTTTTTGAAATCATTTGAATATCCCAAGTGCATAATGTTACTATCAATTTTTCCTTACCATTTAATCATTTTTATATTAAATTATGCAATTAGTCTCTGGTAAAGTGGTGAATTTAGTCTTTGTACAATAATTTGTAAAAATTGAGTCTCTATTCTTTTTAAAATTGATAATATCAGCCTAATTGTTGATACTGTTAAAATTTTTTCTATTATTTATGTTAACATGACATTTTCTTGTTGATGTGGCATTGAATATGATGATGTGTTAATGATGATGTGGTATTTTTTTATCTATTTCATAACATTCTTTTTCCTAGTTCAAATTATTGACCATAGAAATCAATTTCTTCTTTATCTTACAATACTCTTTCCCTTAATTGTATTTTTGATTTGTTTTTTTTTTCAATCCCATTTAAAAAATCATTGGCTTACATTGGATAATTCCACGTCTACACTTATAGAATCTATGTCATTGTTTAGTCATGTCATATCAGTACTATTATTGCATAATTCGTGAAATATCATTTCATCATTACCATGTCATCAGATTCAATGTCATATCAACAAGAAAATGCCAATGCAACACAACCAAACTCCATATCAACAGAGATAATAGAAAATTTTTAAAACATTGGACGGACATTATTAATTTTGAAAAGTACAAGGACTCATTTTTCACAAATTACTGTACAAGACTAAATCTACCACTTTAATAGAATACAGGAACTAAATGCAAAATTTGATTTCTTTTTTTGTTTCATGCCTCATGACTCAAGCTTAGAATAAACTTTTCCAAATTGAAGGATTCACGGAGAACATCTACCTCAATCATTTGATCTTTAATAAGATGCATGCGGGTATCTAACCTAATTATATAGGGTCCGTGTATCTTATATTCAAGTTTGGGACAAGTTTGGGTAGCAAGTTTAGTACCTATTTTAAATTCGAGTAAGGTACAAGTATCACTCTTGGATACTTGATACCCGAACTTAATTATTGATGTTTTTTATAAATTTTTATTTATTTGTTTTTATTATTTAGGTTGCCATTTGAAATATTTTTAAAATAATTAATTATTTAAATTTTAATTTTAATGTTTGTTTGCTTTTATAAATGTAATTATTAGTGAATTGTATGGATGTGAATTGTGAAATATAATTATTATCTTATATGGGGTTGAGTAATTGGGTGCTCATGAGTGGGTTAGAATAATTAACAAGGAGTGGATATGGTATTAGGGTTTAAATAGGACATTTTGAAAATAATTTTTTGTAAAGTTCAAATACCTTATGTAAATAGTCAATTTTGGTTAATACCTATTATCTAATGAATAACTTTATAAAATAATATTGTACAGAGAATAATGAGAACAATCATTATAAGTGAAGCACTATTTCACACAGAACAACTAAAACAAGTGAAGTACTACTTCACACGAAACAATTAAAACAAGTGAAGTACTACTTCATGCAAAACAACTAGAATTCATGCAAAACAACTAGAATTCATGCAGAATAACTAGAATAAATAGAGCACTACTCCATGTGAAACAATTAATATTATTAGAATAATCACTTCACATGGATAACATAAAAGCAACCCGAAATAAGTGGTAAGGTTCATGGCTTACTTTCATCTTGGGATGTTCCGGAATATGAAACAATTAATATTATCATAATAACCACTTCACATGGATAACAGTAAAAGCAACCCGAAATAAGTCGTAGGGTTCATGGCTTACTTTCATCTTAGGATGTTCTGGAAGGTTTGGCTTGGTGGGTCAGATGTGGAGATAGTCAAAAGGTATTCCTCTTAACCTTTTCCTGAAGTACAAGTGTTTCACCTTCCTACCTTGCTCTCGTGTACTTGTTCACATACACCTTCTTTTTTTATACCTATTCACATACACCTTTTTCTCTAAACTTGTTCTCATGTAGCTTTTCTCGTATATCTCTTCTCTCTTACCTTATACTCGAGAACAAGTTTTATTACACCCAATAACTTCAATGGTCACTCACATTATATGCCATCAAATCACCACCTTAATGTCCACATAATGTGTTATAGTAACGGTTACTCCCATTAAAGCTCTTCATAATAATGTCATTCATTAGGCATCTTAAAGCCTAGTCTTAAGTAACCGTCACTTTTGGCACTATATATTGAGTCTCACAATTCATTTAGAAGGAGTTCTCTTCCTTTGAGAGCTAAGACATTCTCTTTTAGAGCTTCTCTCTCTAATTCTCTTCTATTCCCTAATTCTCTTTTTATTATCTTCCACATGCCATGACACTCAGTACTTCAAAACTTGCTCCAATCTTCCTCTTTGTTGCCTCTAACGCATCCTTTTACTTGTTTGTAACACTTTCTCTCCCTATCACAAAAACCCCCTTTATATTTTAGTGACTCCACTAAGGAGGAGTGACTGCATTAAGTAAAAGTTTACTACAAAACTTTATTCTATTGGAAGAGATGGATAGTTCCTCTAGTAACCAAGATACACTTATTCCTAGTTACATCCAAGAGCTGATGAAAATGATTGAAGCTTATCGAGAGAAAATGCAAATGTTGGAAGACAATAATATGCGGGTGTTGGAGACCATATCTCAACTTGCATCCTCCGCTACCATCACTTTTCAAGCTTAACCCCATACACTGTAATGGTGATGAGAATACATCTTATGGATCCACTTCCCTAGTTGTAAACACAAATGTGAATGGAGGAAATGGAGAAAATGCAACTAACGTGGTAGGTGTTGGAAATCCCCACTTGATTAACTCCTTTGTGGTAGTTATGCCAGCAACTACCTCTACTGCAATAATCCCACCAACCACTGCTTAAGGCTTTGTGACAATGGAAGAGCTCCAACTGTTATTAGATCATAAGAATAAGAGCTTTAGCTTTTTTAAATCTAATCTTAAGTTTCTTTACCCAACAAGTGTAAGTATTAAACCATATCCTAAGGACTACACTAATTCTAAATTAAAGCAATTCAATGGTAAGACTGGTGATGCACAAAAACATGGTTTGTGGAAACACTCAAAATAGCAAGATTGAATGATGACTTGAAGTTCAAAGGGTTCTCTAAATCTCTCACTGAAAAAGCCTATACATGGTATGTTAATCTCACTTCTGGCTCTGTTGAATCTTGGAATCAAATGTGTATGATATTTAGGGAGAAGTTCTTCTCTACTCAAGAGAAAGTTGCTTGCATTATTTAAGAGGAAAATATCAAAAGTCTAGAAAAGAACTCATGGAATATGTCAAGCCCAGCCCTATAATATACTTGCCATGTCATTCATCTATTTGACAATATGCTTGCATACTTGAATACCTCGAGAAAATCATCAAAAGTCGATAGTGTACCTAGTGGTACAACTAAGTTGATTTAAGCCTCAAACTAGTTCAAGTAAAGATTTTAAGATGCAATTGAGAGTTATTGAATCTTAGAATGACTTAATATGATGATTCGGAGTTCGGAGATTAATTTGGAGTTAAATTGAAATTTTCATAACGTAAGGGTAAAATGATCATTTTTCCACCTGAAGGCAAATTTGGGATGGTGGATGAAATTTTGATCAAGTTTGACTATTTGGAACATAATTTGAGCTTGAGAAGTGAAAAATTTTAATTCCGACAATTTTTTGAACATAAGGGCAAAAAGGTCATTTCACATGTCCACAAGGACGTAATTAGAATTTTTAGAATTTTACACCACCTTGACACTTGTCAAACCCATGAAATTCATTTTATACTTTGGATAATTGAGGGATTTTATGTGGTGGAGAAGAAATGCTTAATTATTAAGTTTTATGTATGGACCACTCACATGGTGACAAGTGTCAAGCTTTAATATTATTATATTTTCCTTTATAAACACAACTAAAACTCTCCCATCTCATTTCTCTTGGCCGGCCAAGGCAAGAACAAAAAGAAAAAAGCATAGAACAAACCCTAGAGAAAAAAATCAAGAGAAAATTCATTGGATTTCAAGGAATTAAGCAAGTAAAGGTAAAATTTCTTAATTCTAGCTTGTGATCTACCTTTCCTATTCATTCTTTTTTAATTACCATGGTTAAAATTCAAGATCTCATGAAGGATTCATGGCTGGCCGAATTTATGGAGAGAAGATTTGATGATTTATTTGGTTAGATTTCAAGATATCTTAGTGTTTTTAGTTGTTTGGTGATGTTTAGCATGAAAAACAAGCAAGAAATTTCATGCCCTTCATCCACACTCCTTGGCTAAAATTTTCAAGAGAGAAATTGGATAATAGACTTTGATGAATTTCATGCTATTTAGGTGTTTTTAGTTGTTTTATGATGTAAGGTGTAAAAATCAAGCATGAAAATTACATGTTCTACACTAAACCTTCAATAGCTGAATTTTACAAGGAAGATATTGATGATGGATTTTTGTGATATTACGTATTATTTAACTTGTAATTGATGACTTGGAGTGTTGGAAGTGGAATCAAGTTAATTGGAGTTGAATTGGATGTATTGGCCAATTAACCGGTGTATAGATCGAATTAGGCCAATACCATTTTATTTCGATACATAATTGAAGCTACGTAGAACACCATATTTAGATAATAATTCGAACATTTAGCATCCCATTTCATGCATTCATATAGAGCCTAAATTAGTTTTATAACGGTTTAGTACAAATATAGTAAATTGCTTGTTGTGCATTATGTTTAGGTGGTGAAACTTCCGATAAAGGTAAGAAGATTGTACCCGAAGATCGAGACTAGGAGTACTTCGACTCCCGATATTGTGAGTAACCTTATTATCTTCGTAATTATCTAAAGTAGTTTTTATTCGTTTTTGTGGTTTTATAGAAAAATGAGTTTAAATGGTAAATCCTTATGTTTTATAAGTAAAATGTGATTAAATGAAATGAGTTTTATAAATCATTTTGAAATTGAATGATGATTTTAGAAATTGAGTAATTGGAGACTGTTTGATTGTGTTGTAAATTTATGGTTTGAATTGAATGGCTTATGGTGATATTGACATGAATGGCTGAATTGGAAATTGTGTTGAAATTGTATGAACTGTTTGTTTTGCCTTAATAGGCTGGGTAGTAATATAATTGCCTTGTCATGCTGTTGAAACTTTTATTGATTTGGTGGAATATTGATTAGTCACTGCAGTGGCGGGTTTCCGTGGACCAGCCTATTAGAGAGAAGCACGGTAAACCTGGTTATATTTTACCTCGGTACGAGAGGCGCGGAGGGTATCTCTTGAGGTAAAGCTTTAGAGTTCACTACACGCTAAACCACCACGTGAGGGTGAACTCAGCCAATGCCAAGGAACGACTATGCTTTTAAACGTAAAAATGTGTTTTATGCGTATATGAACTTTTCTTTAACAACCTTGGCGGACTCGGTTCGATGCCCCGGCCAAGGTATTCCCGAGAATGAGTTTTGGCACGAGCCAAATTTTTAAGAAATTCATAAGCCATGTTGATTATTTGAGTGAAATGAAATTATTTTATTTAGTTGAAATGAGTTTGAAACGTTATGAATCATAGTTCGATGAATTATTTTAAGTTGTCTTCATTTACTCAACTTTAGATATTTTAGATGATGTTTGTTTACTCACTGAGTTTATATAAACTCACCACCTTCCTTTCCACTCATTCTAAGATCAGGACAGTCCGTAATATAGCTGATTACGTCGAGGGTTATTATTGGACTCGTCTCCTCAGAAATTGTAAGTCCACAGCCTTTGTTACCTTTGGTCATTTAGGGGCCCACACGTCATTGTAAATTAAATTACATACTCTGGTTATCTGTGTTACTGTATGTATGGATTTATTTTGTTTTTACGCTATAAAAATTATTTACGCAGAGTTCTATAAATATTATTTTATAAGAAAATGAAATATTTCATTTAATATTTTTATTTTATTCTATTAGCGACAATTTCACCCTAAATGAATGTTTTAGACATAAAAATTTGTTTTTAGTTATGAAATGTGTATTTTCCCCTATATATTATATTTTCAGCAAGTTTAAAAATTTTTGAGAAAAATGACCAAAATGCCATTGTGAGATAGAAAATATTTTTTATTATTTTTTTGATTTGGAAATAGCTTATAATCTTTTAAAATATGATATTTAGTAATTATTGCTCACAAGGGAGGTGCGAAAACTGATATTAAGCCTTGTGAGGTTTCGGTTGGCATTTAGGGTAATGAATGTCTATCGGGACATCGTGGCGGTTGTCACGGGCTCGAGGAGAGTACCCGATCGTGACAGAATATATCCAACTCTTTAGAGAAAGGGTGTTAGATATACAATAGTGTCATGAAAAGAAGGAGTTGGTGAAGGTTTGCATTCAAGAAATGTTTAATGAGTATACGCTACACTTGGAGAATTTACCTCTCCTAACTTTTGCTACCTTGGTGGAAGCAGCATGAAGAACCAATAATATGGTTCTCAAACAAAAGGGAGCTACTAGTTTCAGTAGAAGGAATACTCCAACAGTGAATACAATTCAAGAAGAAGGTAAAGAAAGAAAAGGTCTTTTCAGAAAGGAATATTCCAGAAGAAGATGTAAGCAAGAGAGTTATTGATTACGAATTATAAGGTCCAGAACAACCCACTTATTGCTCATGTATGATACTTATATGACTTTGACTCTCCAATACTTTATGTATTGAAATTTGATATTTGGAAAGAAAAAGAAAATTCATATTTAGCCTCTAGTTTTATCACTTATACTTTAGCTATAATTATATTATATTATAGGTCGCAAGCTTTATCGCTTATTTTTTGGCCATAGTTCATCACTCTTATCTCAATTGCAAGTTTTATCACTTATACTTTGACTACAATGATATTATGTTATTAGTCGCAAGCTTTATTGCTCATTCTTTTACCATAGCTCATCATTCATATTTTGGCCGCAAGCTTTACTGCTCATATTTTGACTGTAAATGATATTTTTGTTTATTGGTCTCAAGCTTTATTGCTCATTCTTTGACCATAATTCATCATTAATATTTTAGCTATTAGCTTTATCGCTCATAATTTAGAAATAATGATGTTATGCTATTGGCCACAAGCTTTATCATTCATATATGAATGCTATGATTAGGTTATTACTCACAAATTGGCCGCAACTCTTATACATACTTATTTAAAAGGTTGAACTAATCTCCATTACATCAAGCTAAGAGTTAGCCTCTTTGATGTAAAGTTGAGACTCTTCTCTAGCCGCATGTAATGAGCATGTAACATTCATGTAAATAGCATTACTCTTATGAGTCTACAAAGCTAATAAAGGAATAGCTAACTATTGTGTTCCATAGAGAAGAGTCGTTATTTTTTATAACTGGAGAAAGTATTTAATTATTCTTGAGAAGAGTCGCTATAGGAGGAAGCATCTAATCATCTTCGCAACTCCTTTTCACGATGCTTCAACAAAGCAATCTTTGCTGCAATCTCTCTCGACTTATCTAATTATTTTTTAAAAGAACCACTATTAGAAGAAGTATCTAATCATCTTCGCAACTCTGGTTCTTCAATACAACAATCTTTGTTGCAATCTTTCTTAACTTCAATCTCAGCTTTATTAGCATCATATATGAATTGTAACATTCGTTCCCATTTTGGAGAAGTATTTGCTCATAGATTATTAGCTATCACAAGTCTGCTTTCAAATTATTTTGTTATATATGTGTTATACAAGGGCTAGAAGCACTACTAGCAAACAAAAATCTGAATACCAAAAGTGATAAGAGTGCAACTTTAAAATTTAACCAAGTGTACACAAAGTCCTTGAAATACAAGAAGAAAGGTGACTAGGAGAGAAAGGCCTATATGGTGATCACACTCAAATTGATGCATCATTCATGAGGAATAAGAGGAATTTTACCAATCGTACAAGCAACAGGTCAAAAAAGAGATAACTACTCATACACAATCTTATTATCATTATTATCTTTATGCTCATTATAATAACTTTGACTTAACATTACGCATTTTGATTGTATTCTACAAATTGTTAGTATAATATTATAAATATTATATGCACTAGCAAAACAATTATTTTATATTGCTATTAAAAAAATTCTAAAAGTTTAAATAGTTACATTTTACGATTTTATTACGTAAAAAAAATATGTCACTTAAAGAAATGTAAATTAAAATCAAAATTTATTGTAGTGGCATAAATTATATTATTTATCATCATTATTAATATTTTGTAATATCTTTTATTATTATTGAAAAAAATTTACGCAATAACGCAACAAACTAAATGGTTCGCGACACTTGTGCCGCGAGCAACAGACCAAATTGTGCCACGAGCAGCATAATAAACTGCATGCGGTAATAAGAGATAAAAGCACGTGGAACTTGGTGATTAGACTGCATAGAATTCCCCAGTTGCAGTTAGCATAAGAAATTGAACCATTTTTTATATTATTTTCAAACTGATTTAATCATATAAGTTTCTAGTGGTACAGACTTGCATTTTTAATACACAAAGTGGAGTAATCTCATCTAGAATGCTATCTACAATCTAGTTAATTATTTAATTAGAAAGGGAATGTATTGCCAGAAATATCTTGGTCGCATCCACAATCTTTAAATATATTTTATATTATACTCTTTAGTATATGTGGAAACAACCAAATATCTTTAGCAATATTATCACCCAATTGAAGAATCATTTTCTTCAAACTCCTATCTGGAAGGTAATTTCTAATGAAGAAAAAATAGATAGAACCTTATGTTTAAGGTCATATGCCTTGTGATTTGGATAAATATAAGATTTATTGGTGTGGTTTTGCAGTATATCTCAAGTGGAGTTAGAGGAAGAAAAGAACATACTTATTTGAAACAAATGGTTAACCTTCCTAAAATGACGGTTAAATTGTTAAACAAACAGATTTTGCTTTACTGTGCATGGTGGTTAAGTTCTCATAGTTTTTAAACATTAAAAAAATGCTTTATTCTTCATTAAAAAAATATAAAATATTCTTTTTTAAAAATCATTAGAAATTCTAAATAAAAACAAAAACCTCGTGGCATAAGTACCGTGAGAAACAAATAAAAGAGCTCGTGGCATAAGTACTGCAAGCTTCAAATAAAAAAAGCCACGTGCTGTGAGCGATAACTTAGTTGGCACGCGGCTTCTTGTGTCGCGAGCTTCAATCAAAAGAGCTCTACTTAAAGGAGCTCACTAAATTGAAAGAAGCCACGAGTTCTTTCAAGAGCCTAATAGATATATTAAAAGAAACAAGAGAACCGCAGCTTGTGAGCTTCAATATTAGAAAAACCCATTTATATATACATTAAAAAAAAAAGATAACCGCAGCTTCTTCTGCTAGTAAACAAAAGAAAAAACCAAAAAGCTGACATATAGGCCGACTTTTATTTGTTTCTTTCACTCTAACTTGCCTACAAATAGAAGTTGACTTACAGGAGACTTGGTATCTTTTATTTGTTCTATTGTTTCTCTTCCTATATCTCTTTGCCTATTAAATGTTTCTATCAAAGGTTACACATGCAAGAAATTAAAAACTAAATAATAGTTATAGTTCAAAAATAAATAGGAGCATCAAAACAAGCTCTAAGACAAAAGTCAATTAAATAAAAATTTTTTCCTTGTGGTGTTTGCTTGTTTTTTGCACTTTTGCTTTTGTAATTTTACTTTTAGCTACAAATTATAAATCATCACTTGAAACAAATCCTTGTTTTAAGACAAATTTTTCTACTTTTGCTTACTGAGATTGTTTTCTTATGAAACATAAATAATGCTTGTTCTAAGTTTTTCTTCTAAAATCAAACAATTTATTTGTTTGCTTGAACATATTTATGTACATAAAAAAAAATTTCTCTTTCAATTAAAAAGCCTTATCTCATGCATGAAATTTTTTTTTTTATCATATAAAAAAATTTCATGCAGGGGCAACAAGCAAAAGAAATTCAATTTTTTGAAAAACAAGAAAATGCAAATAAAAAGAGAGAGAGAATAAACAAGAAATTATAAGAAGAAGAAAAAGAACTTGCTTGCTCAAAAAGATTCATAAAAGAACAAACCTTACTTTGAATTTTGTTTTGCTTGGAATTTAAATGAAGAAAATTGTTCATAGTAAGTTTCATATTTATAAGGCATATAAAATCAAGGTTTTTATGAAAAAAAGATTAACTTTCCTTTTACAATTTGTATTTTAAAAATCTTATTTTATGGAAAATATATTATTTCATGAGCAATCAAATATTACACAAGACAGTAATATGTTATTACTTAAAGCATCATTGGCTAAGGTGTTACTGTTTAAGGCGATACTATCCGCGGTGTTACTACTTTAAGTGTTATTGTACAATACATTATAGTACAAAATAAAACTTTTACATTATAAATTAATACATAAGAATTTTTTTTAAGAAATAATGTAAGAATTATGTAAGGGGCTAACGTAGATAGTCAATTTTGGTTAGTACCTAATTTATAAAGAATTATTTTACAATATAATATTGTATAGAGAATAATAAGAACAACCACTACTTCACTTAGAATAACTAAAACAAGTAAAATATTACTTCATACAGAACAATTAGAATAAGTAAAATACTATTTCACGAAGAACAACTATAATAAGTGGAGCACTGCTCCATGTGGAATAATTAATATTATTAGAATAACTACTTCACACGGATAGCAATGAAAACAACTCGGAATAAATGGTAAGGTTCATGAGTTACTTTCATCTTGGGATGTTCCGAAAGGTTTGGTTTGGTGGCTTAGATGTTGAGGTAGTTAAGAGGTCTTCCTCTTAACATTTTCTTGAAGTATTGGTGTTTCACTCTTCTACCTTGTTCTCATGTACCTGTTCACGAATATCTTCTTCTTTTATATCTATTCGCATACACTTTTTTCTCTAAACTTGTTCTAAAATAGCTTTTGTTGTATATCTCTTATCGATTGCCTTATACTCGAGAACAAGTCTTATTACACTCAATTACTTTAATAATCACTCACATTATATGCTATAAAATCACCACCTTAATGTTCACATAATGTGTTATAATAACGATTACTCCTATTAAAGCTCGTTATAATAATGTTATTCATTAGGCATATTAAAACCTATTATTGAATAACTGTCACTTTTTGTATTATATATAGAGCCTCACAATTCATTTATAGCATGTATGGTTGGGGGAATGGTTATTCCTAAGAAACAAATGTTCCTTTGTTTGGTTCCCACATGCTCCAAGGAATAGCCATTCCTTTAGAATGACTATTCTCCAAAATAAGTTAAAACTAAAGAATAGCTAATACCAACACCCCCCATGGTATTAACTATTCTTTGGTTAAGGATTAGCCTTAAAAAACGATAACGATCAAAATGTCTTTTATAAGTTTGAAAAATCACATATTATATTTTATAAAAAATAATATTTTAAATTTAAAAATTAATTAAATTTATTAAAATTTGAACCATAATAATATTTAAATTATCAATTATTAGTATTATTATAAGAAGAAAAAAGTTTAAATTTTTAATAATATGTTATAGAAATATAGTTTAAATTTAAAAATTGATTAAAATTATTAATATTTTAATCATAATATCATTTAAATTATAAGTAAAATATTAATATTTAAATGATCAATTATTAATATTTTAAATTAATTATAAATTATTGATATTTAAAAAATAAAATAAAAATAAATAATCATAATAACATTTTAATTATAAATTAAATATTAATATTTTAAAATATTAATTAGTAAATTATAATTAAAATATTAATATTTAAATTATAAATTATGAATATTTTAAATCAATTATAAAAAAATAATTTTTTTAAAAAATAAAAATGAATAATCATAATAACATTTTAAATTATAAATAATATATTAAAAATTTAAACTATTAATGATTAAAATAAAATTAAAATATTAATATTTAAATGATCAATTATTAATATTTTAAATAGATTTTAAATTATTAATATTTAAAAAATATAAATTTAAAATAAATAATCATATATATTATAAAGAGTATTTTTATCTTTTTATACTTTATTCTTTTCTTATTCCAAAGTTATTTTTATCTACCAAATACTGTAATAAGCAATAATAACTATTATTAATCTATTACATTCGTTGTACAAAATTAGATAATAATTATTATATTTTATGTCCACCTTATTCTACTATCACAAAATAGTTATTTTATTCTATTACTATTTATTTCGCTAATCAAACATAATCTTAGAGCAGTTCTCTTCCTTCAAGAGCTAATATATTCTCCTCTTGAGCTTCTCTCTAAATTCTCTTTATTTCTCTTTTACTCCTTAATTCTCTTTTTATTCTGTTCCACATTCAATATTTGAATTGTTTGGATTAGACCTAGCAATTCATGTTTTCATGTCGTAAACGTGTCAAAAACGATTAGACACGAAACACGTTAAGGCTAAATACGTACACGACACATTTAATATTCATATTTTAAATTTAAAATGCGTACATATATACATTTAATAAACGTATAACACGACATGACACGATTAATACGTTTATTAAATGTATCAATATACGATATGACACGATCACTAACACGTTTAACACAATTAAATAAAAATATTTACAATTAAATATAATTTTATTATTTAAATTTAAAATCTATAATTATAAAATAATTATAATAAAATAATAATAATAATAATATCAAATATAATAAAATTTAATATAAATAACATATATAAAATTTATTTTCATATAATATGATAAAATACATCATTAACATCTAACCTTCAAATACTAATAATATAAAAAATCATTCATAATTTTCAATCGTAATAATTTCATTATTACCTTTATAAAATTAAAAAAACTTATTAAAATAATTATTTAAAATTATTTATATAAGGTTAAAATAATCTTTAACTATTAATTTTTAATATGTTAATAAACGTGTCACGTATACACGTTTAAACACGATAACACAATTAAGTAAACGTATTTAAATGTGTTTTAAACGTGTTTGTCGTGTCTGATACGTTAAAATATGAAATTTTTTATATTTTAACGTGTCAAATATGATTAGACACGAAACACGTTAATACTAAACTCAAAATTTATTTAACTCGTATTTTCTTATGTCGTGTTAACGTGTCGTATCTAAAATTACTGAATCTAGTTTGAATCTTCCTGTCTGACACATCTTTTTATTTATTTACAATACTTCCTCTCTTTATTACAAAATCCCCCTTACTCTTTCAACTTTGATAACGAAATCTAAACCCTTTTTAACTGTCCACGACGTATAAATGAAATAACGGATTGAATCAACCTCCTGTTGATTTACCCTTGCTTTTCTCTTAGAATCCTCATAAGACAATACGGCATCGTGTTATTAAGCTGTGGCAGGAATTTCACGAGCCTGATATTTGGCAGAAATCTTTGCCCTTGCCAGTATATCCTGAAACTTGAAAAAGCCTAGAAACTCTTCTGGGTTTCTAACTTGAAAGCTAAAAATGAGAGTTTTTTGTGCAATCCGGCCATCAATGGATCTCTCTTCTCTGTCCAGAGGACCCTTCCTCATTACCAGGTGCTTGCCTTACCTCTTCATTCTCTTCATTGTTTCAATATTCTTTTGACACTCCTGCATTTCCTTTCATGTTTTACTAGATGATAAAGGGAAATCAATACCTTTTTTTTTCCCATTTTATTTATTTGTAATGTTGTACAAAAGGGTATTTTGAAGTTAGATTCTTTAGTGGAAGGAATCTCACTTGTGTTTTGCCTTACTGGAAGAAAATGAGTAGAAGAAGTGAACTTTGTGTGTCTTTGTTGTTGAAACTTAGGAAGGCTTCTGGGTTTTTATTTTTGTGTTAAAATGAGCCTTTTTTTTACCTCTTTTTACACTTATTTAGTTGGATAACTGCGGACAATATCTGTTTTGTGAAAAAAAAAATTGAATTATTGACTTGACTCTGGTTCCTTTTGACTTCCCAATGTCACTCAGGATATGTATTTAGGTGACATGCCTAATGAATTTTGCTAAGTGGATGTGTGACAAGAACAAGGTGATTGGAAGTGAGCATATATTACCTGCAATACATATTGGTGTATTGAATGTTTGGAACTTTTCACACCGTTAGTATTGCTCTTTGTGAGTATGTCGGTCGTAATGAGAAGAGATGGAGTTATTAAATGTGTGGAGGGACGAAAAGCAATTGTAGACAACTAAGATGTATGGGGTTCTAGTCTCGCTTTCAGATTTGGGTTATATTTGTATTCTTTATAACAAATGTTTGACTTAATTTGCAGTTTGAGATTGAACCTCAAAGGAGGTTTGATTGAGTTGGACATTTAGTGAGGCATTCAGAACACAGAGCAGAGGTTTCCTGTTCCTTAATGAAGAAATCTTAGAGCTGTAGCAAGTGATAAAACAATTAGTCTGCAGAATGGGGCAATAGATGAAATAATTTAAGAAATGGAGAATCTTGGGGTTCTTTATTAGAAGAGTGTATCTCAAAATTGAAGCAGTGTTCCTTAGATACAATTACTGATTCTGTAGTGAATTTGTGATGCTTCCAGAATGCCTGACTAAATGATGTTTCAATTGCTCAGCAGAGACAGTATGCTAAAGAGATAATTTGCTTTATTTTCTTACAGGACTCGACTTCCTTTCCCTGAGAAACTCTACTTCTGCAGAGCAAAGTTTGGTAAGCATTGTGTTTGGAGACTGTGCCAACATCAACTAACAAATGTTACCACACTTTCCCGCTTATCTTTCTCTATGGGACACTAACTCTGACTTTTGTATGTTGACAGCTGATTCTGAGGCAGATGGATCTTTTAGTTTAAGAGTGGTGCCTCCAACTCTGATTACAGCAGAAAAAGAAGAAGCTAAGGCTGTTTTAACCTTGTTCTTGAAGAAGCAAGGTCTAAGCAATGCAGTTGCTGCAAGGATCATCAACAAATCAGGCCTTTTTATTGACCACCTAGTGTCGACGCTTCATTCTGTTCATAAATCTCGGTATCTCGTAGGTTCGATTGCAATGTTATACTGTCTGTTCACCGCATAAGCATGAGTGTTGTTTTTCTAATTGGTTAAGCTGCTGAAGAAATGCTACTCGACATTGCAGGAAGAGAGCTCACAACTCTTGAGATCAGGGATGCTCTTACCCCTTACCTTGAATCTCTCCTTGAAGAGCATGGAAGAACTCTGGTCAATGTAGTTGAAAATTTTCCTGACCCACCAGTTAAAGATAAACCTGTAACGCAGGTATCTCCTCCAGATTCAGCCGTTGACTCCAAGAAGTTAAAAGCTGTCTCTCGTGTTAGTGAGACAGGCCCAGCAGGGAAGCTCCGTCCTCAAGTTCTCTACCTCATGGAGCTTGGTATGGATCTTGAGAAGATCAAGGTAATTACACGCAGATTCCCATCTTTTGCCTACTACAGTCTGGAGGGGAAAATCAAACCTGTTGTTGAGTTCCTTCTTGAACTTGGTGTGCCAAAGTCTGACATTCCCATCATTCTCAGCAAAAGGCCTCAACTGTGTGGAATCAGTCTCTCTGAAAATCTCATACCCACCATGACATTCTTAGAAAATTTGGGTGTGGACAAGAAACAGTGGGCAAAAGTTATATACCGGTTTCCTGCACTTCTTACTTATAGCAGGCAAAAGGTTAAGACAACTTTAGATTTCCTCTATGAAATGGGCATTTCGTCAGAGAATGTTGGTAAGATTCTAACACGTTGTCCAAACATAATAAGTTATAGTGTGGAGGACAAGCTACGGCCTACAGCTAAGTACTTCCGCTCATTGGGTGTTGATATTGCTGTTCTTCTACTACGATGTCCGCAGACATTTGGCCTTAGCATTGAGGCAAATTTGAAGCCTGTAACAGAATTTTTTCTTGATAAAGGATACACTGTGGAGGAAGTTGGGATTATGACTTCAAGATATGGAGCATTATATACTTTTAGCTTGGTAGATAACTTGATACCAAAATGGGATTTCTTTTTAACCATGGATTATTCAAAGTCAGAGCTGATTAAATTCCCTCAATATTTTGGCTACAGCTTGGAGGAGAGGATTAAACCACGAGTTGCAGTTGTAAAGGAGTCTGGTGTGAAATTACTGCTGAATCAGATTTTATCATTGTCAAGTCGTGACTTCGAAAAGGCTTTGAAGAAGAAAATTGAGAAGCAGCTTACAGACCAAGTATAACTGATTCATATAGAAAGTATCGACGTCATATTTTTTCAAGAATGAGGTTTTGCAGGTATTTTAAGACTTTTCTTTCTGATGAAGGAACGATATGATGGGAAAATGAACTTGTCATAGGGAAAAGAAAGTGCTTTCAACAGACTTCAGAGGTAACTTACCATTTCTAAGTTCAGGTGTGACTTACTGTTTTTTTTGCAAAACCTAAAAACGACCTTCTTACGGGTTGGCCCCATTTTGTATGGAAGAACGAAGAAGCATTTAAGATGTATATGTTATTCTAGGTCTTTTAACCCATCTTATTTTAAATTGCCTTCATGGTGAGTGTATATTTTTATCCCTTCCATAGGATGTGATTATTGTGTTAGAGTTTCATTTCATGTTCTAAGTTCATTCCAACTCTTTGGGATGCATTCTGTCGCTGACTTCTGATGTGATGACATTTTAAAGTTTGAAGATGATGTTATAAGGAGCCATCTTTACTTTCCATGTGTTCTTCAAAAGGGTCACCGTTAATTCTTTGTCAACCATTTATCTGCTGCATAATGCTTATGTTCTTTGCTGCTTAAAAGGTTTTACTCCAATCCAATCCCATGAGACATGAGCAACAGAAATACATCTTGATTCTCTTTCTTTCTAAATATAACTTCCTTTTGTTCCTTTCATCTTTCATATTTCCACCTCTTTAGGGCCTAACCTGGATATTTAGTTTGATAATATTTATTAAATAAATAAATTATTATATTAATTATTGTTTCACATTTATTATTTATTAATGAGTATTTTATTTATTTATTGACATTGTGAAAAATTTTGATCATAGTTGACAAACCATTAAACAAAGAGTTATAGTTATTCAATTACTTGGTTATCAAAATTGTTTTATGTTATAAATGTGACAAAATGATAAAAATCTATACTTGTTATACTTCTATTTAAAAACATGTTTTAATTCTATCATTGGAGTAGTGAGCTTAAAACAAACAAGTAGGTGTAACGTATGAGATACATATATATCGAATAAGATCTAATTAAAGGATACCACATAAGCTTATCACTAATCAATTATTAAAGGAAAGCTTTATTTTATATATGTATATATTTGATAGATATGCAATTTTATTATTGAGTGTCAAAACAAATTATTTTGGACTTATTTATACAAGTAGAAATGCAAAAATAAAATAAATGGATACATTAAACTAAAGAACCCCTAAATACACTAACTCCAGATGTAGGGATATTCGGTGCCTAAGGTTGCAATTAGGAGTCCCAAGTGTCTAAACCGCTTTAAATTAAATCTAGTCCGAACCAACATTGTCCGAGCAGAACTTATCCGAAGCTGCCCACTCGTATTAAATATGTCCAAAGCGTTGCTGTCCATTTTTGCGTTGTCTAGACCATGGCTGTCCACAACCGCTATCTTTTCTGAAACCGTTATCACATCAATGTCTTCATCGTCCTTAACACAGGATTACTCGAACAAAGAATCCTTCCCACATTAAACTTCCGCATTAAATCCACTCATGTCCGAACAGCTTGCTGCTTTATGGACTTTTGTACGAATCCTTACTAGCTTTACATACAGATTCAATACCAACCTGGTATCCATTTATCCCGTTCAAAGATTTCAAACTCATTCGGTCTTCGAGGTTGTACAAAGTCTGAACCAAGTAGGACTACCCTATTGATTTAACTCCAATTCAAATCTAGTCTGATTGTGATCCTTGACTCTTGTTGTCGCATTTATCACGCAAGTACACGTATCGTTAACAAGTAATATAATGAAAATTACTACATGTTTGATTCGTAGAATAAACAAGAATAGAATAGAATAGTCATTTTATGGTAATAGAATAAAGTAAGAATAGAATAGTCATTTTATGGTAATAGAATAAAGTAAGAATAGAATAGAATCATTATTCGTTATTTGGTATAGTAAATGGAATAGAGTAAGAATTGTTATTTTAACTTATTGCAGTGTTCGTTGGTAAAACTAACATTGGAATAAGAAAGATATAAGTGATAAAAAGATAAAAATAACTTTTATTAGATTAACATTTATTTTCATAAAAAAACAAAACTATCCTTATTATAATTTAAATACGTATGTATCCTAAAAGATAATTACCCATCATAATTATATTTTATCCCAAATACAAAAAATAATTATAATTTACGTGCATATTTTTATAAATGGACAATTACTCTAAAATATAATTTAATCACATTATATTTTATCTATCATAATGAATTAAATTTTGTGCATAGATATTTATTTTTATACAATTCTTCATATATTATAGGTCATTTTCAAAATATTGTTTAGACAAAATATTGGAGAAGAAATATTTGGGAAAAAACAAAAAAATTAATAGAAATAGAAAATCATGTCTTTTGATATATTAAATAAAAAATCATATCTTTAAAATTAGAATGATGGTGTTCTATTTTTTTTTAAAAAAAGGAAGTTATGTCTTTTGACATATTAAATAGAAAATAATATCTTTGAACCAAGCATGTAGTGTTGAGGAAACATAAATGTCAAAAAGAGAAATAACGTGAGAATATTATTACACCGAATCAAAAGCCAAGGTCTAGTTTACAAAAATACACTGACCTTGAAAGTAATGGATGAATGTTCATCCTATTACATTAACTTACAGCATGCATAAAACTAATAAGGTAGCTACAATAACATCATCATTATACAACCAGCAATACAACGGTAAGCTAAATAAGGTTTAGACTTGCTAATGAACCTCATAATTAGTATCAACATCAACCACAAGTGTCCGAAAGTTACAATATCATGAACTAACCTTCACAAAAAGTTACAGAGCCATCCGAGCTCAACGGTCAGCAAGAAATGTCCTCAGCCATTCAAGTCTTCGATCAGGAGTAATACTAAAAAACAACATAAGAGTTGCAGATTCAAGAAGTTTGATTGAAGCATGAACCCTTTCCCTCATTGTCAATCCCTATACTTGACTTAAAATCCCATCCAACTCTTGAGCCTTTTGTTGGCTGTTTACCTCTACCCCAACACTCTTGCTGAACTTAATTCTAGCCTCTTTTATGTTTTCACCAAATATCGTGGCAACAGTAATAATTGATTTGGATGTAATAAAATCACCTATCTCATTTAGCCTTTTCATCTTCCTTGCTGAAGTAGTTTCACTTCTAGGAGTTGATGTTTGAAGTTGAATATTAGAGAAATCCTCAAAGTCGAAACTATATCTATCTAGGTTTTCACCTTCAGTTTCCTCATTTATTGTATCATTACATTCTTGCATTTCTTTGAGGATATTTGCTGCAAGTTGAGCATATTTTCTTGTTGCACGATCTCTTGCATAAATAAAACTAAACTTATTGAAGAAAGGAAAACTCTTTCTTCTAAAAAGGGCAGCCTCCTTGTGACTTTAATAACAATAAAAAACAAGAGACTATTAGTTATATTATTATTAAGAAACTAAAATGAAAATACTTAAACAAGTTCAAACCAAAAACTTACCTGTATGTAAGATTTTCATATATGATCAGCAGCAACAACCATGTTCCTTTGATCATCCCACCCAAATCCACTCGTATGTGTCCCTTGCACCATATCATATATAATAGCCCATTCTTTTTTCAAAGTCTTTATTCTAAACTCTATATGGGGTTTCACCTTCAAGTTTGCATTTGGTAACTTTGTTGCAAGCATATTTCAAGTTCTATTTACTAATATTTTCTAAAAGCAGTGTCAACATTGTATTTTCCTAAATTGTGCAAATCAGTCAAAGCTGAAATAAATGCAACATCTTCATGATAATTCCATTTTCTTTTGGTTCCCTTTGAACTTTGAAAAGCTAGTGCTGAAGATGCAGACATTGTTTCCTACCATACACTAAATATTTTATTATAAAAAAATAATTATAATGCTAAAAAAATAAGGGATAAAGAGATATATACAATATTATATTAAACCTTGTCAAACTTTATTCACATGATAAGAAGTACAACATAAACAACAATTAACAACAACAAATGACAAAACATTAAGACACTAATAACAAATTAGAAAAAAGCACAACTTGTATTGACAAAGGAAAGAAACACTAAAACAGTCCTTCAATTAACAATATACCTAACAAATGTCAATCTTCATTGATGCTTGCCATTTACTAAACATTTGATTTGCTAATTCCATTCTTCAATTACTACAATCAATATACCTTTTAAATCCTTCTCAACTGTTGCATTGGTTTGAATATATTCCCCTAAATCAACTTTAATGTGATCAAAGCTCATCTCCCTCCTAATAAAATTAAGAAGCAAATAACAAGTTATAATAATCCGATTATGTTTCCTAATTGGATAAAATGATGGACTCTTAAGGATACCTCACCTTATTTTCAACAACCTAAAACACCTCTCTATAACATTGCGTGTAGCTGTACGTTTTATATTAAAAAATTCTTCAGGACTGCTTGGTTCATTACCTTGATGCCATTCATTCAAATAATATTGTTGACCCTTAAAAGGTGCAAAAAAGCCCTCACAATTGGTGTAGCCTACATCAACTAGGTAATAACAACCTATATAAAACAAACTAAATAAGTTATCTATTTATGTAATTAGAATAATCATATAGTGCATGATTTGAAATGCCTTCCTATTATCATAAGAAAGCTTACCATGAGGCACTTTAAGTCCATTTCTCCTCCTTAGTGCATCTTGAAGAACTCTGCCATTAGTTACAGACTCTTCCCAACCAGGAAGAACAAAGACAAATTGCATGTCAGGTGTACATACACCTAACATATTTGTTGCAATATCCCTTTTACGTGTGCAATATCTAGGTTTATCTAAACTTAGCACCTTAACCTTGATGTATGTCCCATTTAAAGCACCTAAACAATTCGACAAATCAAATGTAATGAATTACTTATAAGTAAACCTATTGATGTCTTGTATATATAGTTACAAAGGTAATAGGATTAATAATCTACCTTAAACCACTTCCACTGATTGTCTGTAGAGTTTGTTGGAATGGGCTTAGGTTTTCTAAACAAATGTTCTTGCAATTTCAGCACTGGATTTAAAACATTATGAAAGTGCCTACTAATTGTCTCACCTGACCATTTAAAATTTAAACTAATTACTCGATTCTTAACATGATGAGCAATAATATGTAAAAATATTGCTACTTGCTCATTTACAAGCATGTTCTTTGTTGACTTCAACCCTTTAATACTTTCTAATATTTCACATAATTTAGAAAAGGCCTGTCTATTTATCCTAATTTGTGAAATATATGAAATATCATTATCATACACAAGTCGCCTCTCATAATCTTGATTTGCAACAAAATCTAGTGCATTAAGATCTAACTCTTGGCCTATAAGTACATAAAGTGGACGTTGCAGATAATAAAGTTAAGAACAAACTAACAACACTACAAATCTTCATATAAAATTTAAACATAGCTAGTAGCCTTTTTCATTATTCATCATCTCTTCTAAAACACAAAAGAACCATGACTACAAAAAATAAATGTTCTAATCTATTTTATTATGTACAAAAAATATTAAAACCATATGGCATATAAAAAGAAAGAAAATAAAACAAAATAAATATTATTAATTTATGACCATGTTGTATGTATCTTTGCATTAATACCCTAAAATAGTGGATTTGATTTTAACTAACTTTCCCTAAAGCCCTTGACCTTTCTTCACTGAAGTCTTATTT
The DNA here is from genome assembly GCF_053813885.1 of Theobroma cacao. Lineage (NCBI taxonomy): Eukaryota > Viridiplantae > Streptophyta > Magnoliopsida > Malvales > Malvaceae > Theobroma > Theobroma cacao. The sequence continues at coordinate 12,357,595 of NC_142646.1, forward strand.
GAAAGCCCTTTACCCTAATTTTTTTCCTTATTCAATTATGTATTATGGCAGAATTCAAAGACTATAACAATTCCAATTACAACGTTACAAGCTCTAAATTAAATTAAAGTTCAACTAGAAGGTTGAAATCTATGAAATCTAAAAAATAAGTGTGAATGAGGTGAAAAAAGAGTTTTTAACAAATATCTCTTTTAATGAGGTGAGCAATATGTTTTATTGAGCATGTTGGATATAAGCTAGTTGGGGTGAAGGACAAGTGTGGGGATAAGGATAAGTTAGGGCTTAGGTGGGTTTGTTGGAGTTAATATATATGTTGTTTATTGCATTCATTAATTTAATTATTTGATTACTTTGTATAATCAACCTCACTTGATGTCTATCATAATATATTTAAATATATCCTTAACTCGTCGTGCCAATAAGCATGTTCGCATGGTTAGTATTTTTAAAAATTTTTATATTATCGTTATGAGGTTGCACAATAATTATGAATAATGTTTATACCTTGATCCCTTTTTAATCAAAATTTAAAAAAAAATTTGAACTTTTTCCTAGCATTTATAAAGACAAAAATTGAGAACATTTTGAATTGGGTTAGGGGAAAAAATTTCAAAATGATATGGTTGGGAGGAAAATGAATAACATTAAGAGAGTGATAGATAAAGGTAGCATGGATGGATATTGGCAAGATAAGAGTATGTTGTGGTCTTTAATAGGGATAGAGAGTTAGGCATTTGACATTAAGAGGGTTGGGATTCTCCAACCAAACACCAACAATGATGCATACAATTTTAAGCACCCCTTCCCGTTAAGTCAGCTACATATACTAAACCAAATCATCAATTATATTAGCCTCCAAGGTCGATTGGTTGTGTAAGCAATTTGATCCACATTTATTACACATGTACATAAGTGAAGGCTTCACATGGAATTTATAGAACGTAAGCTATGACACATCCCTGTGAACTTTTTGCTTGTCTCATTCATAACCATATCTTTCCTTTTAACAAAGGTACTGTAATTATACAATTTAGCTAGCTAAAAGTGTCTTTATGAGATTTAATGTTCTAAAGACTTCCTCTTGTAAACTAATATTGTTGAAAGTTGAAACTCTTATACCCAATAACTAAATATTCATGCTATATTGAATTTTGATAGCTCAACAACTTCGTGTACTTCTTGTTTCAAGTCTAGATTGATAGTGCTCACATGGATTTTACTAATTGCTTTATATTGGTCAGATTTATAGTTAGCTGGTCTATATTAGAGATATATATTTATATACTCATAAATTATTTGTAAATTAAGAATTATGCATTATGCATCAAAACTAACCCAAATCTACCATTTTTGCTTAAGCTACTTCCTAATATGCACCAAAACTAAGATAGGGGTATTAGCAAGATAGGAAACAAGCATATGGTTGTGTTTCTTACTGTACTAATTTTGGTTTTTTTTGTTTTTAGTCTTGTCTTTGTGTTGGTGAGTTGATATTGTATATATGTTGGGTTGGCTTCTATTGGGTGAGGTAAGGGACATTGCTGGTGGTTTTTTTTTTTAATTAGTTGTTTTTGGGGATAGGTTTGATTTAATCAGGCTTGATCTTCCTTTAAATGTACAAAGGGTTCCCCTTCCTGATATGAATGAGTTCTTTCTAACTTTCAAAAAAAAAAAATGCACCAAAACTAACCCAAATCACAACCACTAAGCATAATCCATAATACTGACAATGAGTCAAAGAAATAACAGAAAACAAACTTGAACCATAAATAAATAGTCGAGAAATACACAAATCAGATAAAATCAAATCATTTTGAATATAAACTAATTCAACACTTGGGTCATTTCCGCTTTCAACAGAAAACAAGAGCATAGTAAGCAAGTACCTAGATTATGGAAGAGAGCAATGTAGCTAGAATGGTGGATGAGAGAGGCGGTGGTGACTGATAGAGCTAGAAATCATGGAAGAGAACCATGCGACTAAGAGAAAGAGGGAAATGAGGAATAGAGAGAAAAAAAATATTTATATGGATAGGGTTGTAGTTTTTTACATCTAAAAGGGGTAATTTAGTCATACCAATTTTGAAAACTCTTCCGTGAGGCATGGAATAGCTAATACCAAGGGGAGGGTCAGGTTTAGTTGAAAAGGGGTTTTTACCGATTGTAAAAAATAGTTAAAACTCAGGAATTGTTATTACTTGTTAGATTGCTAACCAAACAAAGGTGTAACTAACAGTTAGGAATAGAAAAGGAATAACATAGCTATTCCCCATACCAAACGTGCTGGTAGAGTATCGTTCCCGTAAGAGAAATTGCACCAAAATCTTTTGTTAACTACTAAAATTAACACAATTCAATTTCATCCAAACAATCAATTTTTAAAACTACTAAAAACTAAAGAAACTAAAACTAATAACAAGAATCACAAATTAACTAGATAAACTCAATTAAACAAAGTGCTAAAACTACAATATCCCCTCAACCCTTCATTTGAATCTCTTATACTCTCTCTTACTTACTAGACAGTTGAGTTGTTAACTTAGAGCTCTAATATATTTATAAGTCTTTTTTGATGTTCTTATAAAAATATTGTCCTTAACCAATCTACTATATTCCTGTAGAAATTGCAATTAAGAAAGATTCATGAAGCTTAGACTCTAACCATGGCTACATATGACATGTAAGTGTATTCCTACCCTACATGTGAATCAAATCAATCATCTCATGCAATTGATACTGAACATATGTTGTTTCATCCAAGGCTTACACTAAAATTACTTTTCCAAGTTTTATTTAGATTACCCTATCTATCTAATTGGTGGCCAATCAATCAGATGCATTAAGCACAAGATTGAAATAAACAACTCAAACACTATTAATCATAAGCAAGAAAGAGTATTAAAAATTTAAACTACATGTTGGGTTCAATTACAATTCTAGATAAGAAATTTAGATCCTCATAACTACTAAAAACATCATCCAAAAAGGTTTAACCATCAATACAAAACAAGGAAAGTATAAATGAACTAAAGAAGAAAAGAAAACTAAGATTTGTTAGGTCTTCGATCTTCAATCTTTAAGAATTTTTTCTCGCTTTCTTACTTGCTTGATAACTCTTTTCTTTAGAGAAAATCTATCTTACTTATTGCTTTCAAGTGCTCTAAAAGGGCCTTTAAATGGGGCTCAAAATCCTACTCAAAATCAACTCCTGAAATTTATGCTTGGAAGGCTTATCGTGTTGATGCTATGGCGCCACCTCCCAAATGTCGCAGCCTCAAGCGCTTTGCTTCTTTTGTTTTTCAACTTTTCTTTTCTAACACCGAGAACTCCTTCCTTTGGAGTCGTGGTGCCCAACATTCTATTTCGCTCTGTGGACTCCTTTCATGGGGCCCTAACGCCCAATGTGCTATTTTACCTTGTCCTCTTTACTGCACTCCTTTCACTTGTGAAGCAAATTTCTCATTCTTCTAGGCTGAATTAGGCAAAGTAGTAAATATGAAAATTGTAACCTTGTCACTTATCTTTCCAATGGCTCAAGATTCACATAATTGGACTTCTAAGATGAAAGAGATACTCAAAATACTAAAGCATGTGTAGAAGAAGAATAGACCTTTATGCACTTTTCTTTACCAATTGAAGCCCTTTTTCATTTACACACCTACAAAAGCAACAAACTAACTTAATAATAACTAAACTAAAAGCAAATGATCATCAAACTAAAATAAAATAACTTAAATTAAATCAAACCAATATGATTTACTAAAGTAAGACAAATAGCTAAAAATATCTAATTCTTAAACTAAATCTCAAGAACTTAGCCGATTTAATACTTAAAATGTGACAAAATAACTCTATAACACAGAGTTATCACATCCCCAAAATTAAGATTTTGCTAGTCCTTAAGCAAAAACATAAAAGAAAACTAAACAAAGCAAAAACAACGTAAATGACAAAAACACTTAAATAATGAAAACAAATAAATAAAGATGACAACTAGCTAGAGGTGAGTTGCACCAAACGAATGATCTCTCATAATTTCCTCAAAAATTACCTTAAAATCTCAACTCAAGGTAAAACATAGATATCATTAAAGTCCATGATTCAATTCAAATGCAAGCTCTTTCTTAAACGGATTTCCATGTGTGTGTGTGCAATCTTTTTACAAAGAATAGTCATACATTCTAGATAAGTTTACACTTATACAAATTCGAACTAGTACAAGAATTCCATAGGTTTGTTTTTCATCTCTTTCTCCACTAATGTAGGCAAACACTTAATCAAGGATCATTAGGACTTTATTAGCTTGTAATGTAAGGCTAGGGTAAAGGTAAGATGAAGGATAATATTGTAGTTCAAATCACCCTAAGCACATAATCATTCTAGAACCTCTATAAATCTTAAATTTCACTCTTTAAGTAACATTTTTCAACTTTAAACTTTTCTTTTATCAAACACGTTATTCTTTTTCTTATCTCATTATTTTCTTATTTTTTATTTATTTTTATCACGATCTTACACCCTTAAACTTATTTCTTTCTACTGTGGGTAATGGGGTGAATACTAATCATAGTTGAACTTTTTCATCAACTCCACCTTCTATCTTATTCAACATCTAGCTTAATACACTTCTTAAAATGATTAACATTAGGAGTAAAGGTTGCAAAATTGGAAAATTATTATTTAGGCTAGGTGAAATAAATATGTTTTAGACAAAGAAAAGGTGATATTAGGCTCAAAGGGGTATACTAAGGATAAAAGTATGTTAAGGTAGGCTCAAAAGGCTCAAATGGCCCAAAGATGGCCCAATTCATCTCTTTAACTAAGTATTGCCTAAGATTTCACATCGAGAGAGAATCAAACAAATTTTAGAATTCATGACATAATCCCAAAAATTCACATTAACATAAGTTTTCTCTAGACAGGCACAACTATTCTAAGCAAAAGATATCATGCTCTATTTAATGGAAATTTCATTCTAAGAATGATATTTATTATAAGAATGTCACATAAACTCAAATAATATTCATATTTAGCAAAAGCATAGATAACAAGATAATTTAGTTCTTATGATTGGATATGGAAAATCATCAAAAAATTGGCATTACAAAACTCTAGCTATAACTTTAAAAACCAAAATACTACATAAACTTAAAAACATAAATGAAGAAAAACATAAATTAAAAGATAAACCTTAACTAAAAATTCAAACCCCCCCAAACTTAAACTGAACATTGTCCTCAATGTTTAAAAAAAAAAAAAAAGATAAGTAAAGCTCTCCTAACAATGGTGGTAGCGAAAGGACCTCTGTTCTTATTTTCTTTCATACTCATCATTATCTCCAAAGTTGTTGGGAAGGTTCAATAAGGTGACAAATATTTCAAAGAAAAAGAGCAAGAGTTTTAAAAATTTGGATTGCCTCCTAAGAAGCGTTTCTTTATAGTTAATAGCTTGACCACCCTTTTTCTCACAACTTCATCCATGAAATAATTTTTAAGGCATAGTCCATTAACCATGAATGTGCTAGTAGCCTAACTATCAATCTCTATTATACCACAAGGATAGACCTTAACCACTTTGAAAAGACCTAACCATCTTGATTTGCATTTTCATGGAAAAAGCTTGAAATGTGAATTAGAAAGTAACACTTGTTGTTGGAAGATATTCCTTCTCAAGATCCTCCTTAGCCAACTCATTAACTGAATTCACTCTATAGCAACTATTTGTACAAGGAGGATACTTTGTTGTATTGAATATATTAAACTTGACTTCCTTTTCTCAAACTTTGAAGGTTATTTTGCCATTCTTCACATCTATGATTACCCTTGCTGTAGCTAAAAATGGTCATTCTAAAATAAAAAGAATTTCAACATCATCTTCCATCTCAAGCACAGTAAAGTATACCGGAATGTAATGTTTCCCAATTTTCATCAAAACATCCTCTATAATCCCTATGGGGTACTTGATTGATCTGTCTGCTAACTGTAAAGAAATTGTAATAGGTTATATCTCCTTGATTTAAAGTTTCTTAGCAATAGAAAAAGGCATAAGTGAAACACTAGTACCCAAATCACACAAAGTTTTAAAAAATTCAATAGTACCAATAGTACAAGGGATAAAGAAACTTCCTGGATCCTTAAACTTTAGTGGAAGCTTATTTTGGATTCTAACATTACACTTTTTAGTAAGTGCAATTGTTTTAAAATATTCCAATTTCCTCTTTTTGGACGTGATCTCTTTAAGGAACTTCACATAAGAAGGTATTTGTGCTAAAGCATCTACAAAAGGAATGTTAATGTGAAGTTGCTTGAAAACATTCAAAAACTTTTCAAATTATTTATCTATTTTCTTTTGCTTTAATGCTTAAGGAAAAGCAACGAGAGGCACATTTGGCTTGACTTGTGGTAGTGTGGATACTTTTTCCCCTTACTTAACTTTATCAACTTGAGCTTGCTTGCTGGAAGTATCTTCTTGATCAACTTTATCTCTACCATCTATCACTTCTTTACCTTTTACCTCATCAAGTTGCTTACCACTCCTCAAAGTAATTCAATTGCATTGCACTTTTCCTTCTTTTTGGGATTGGGTTTAGTGTCACTTGGTAAAGTTCCTTGAGGCTACTTATTGATGGCATTGGCAAGTTGATTCACTAGTGTCTCAAGATTTTAGAGTGATATCACCTGACTTTGAATAAGAGAATTAGTGTTTGCCATGTATTGCATGAATAACTCTTCCACAAATGGCTTTTTCTCAAGCATAAAAGCTTTAACTTAAGGTGGAAATCTAAGAGGAAAGTTCAGCTTAGTTGTTGATGAAGGTTCTTGGTTGTTGCTCTAAGAGAAATTACGACGATTTCTCTAACCAGGATTGTAGTTGTTGGACTAAAGATTATTTTGTTGTTTCTTAAAATTTCCCACAAACTATTCAGATACAACATTAACTAGACAACGATCATTGGAATGCCCATCTCTAAATAACTCACATGTCACAAAAGGACTCTAAGCATCATGGACACCTAGTGTACCAATTTTTTTAATGAGGGTAGCCGTTTATGCAGTCAAGGCATTAATTGCATCAAGCTCATGAATACTGTAGTACCCCGTACTTTGATATGGTGGCTAATAAAGCTTACAGATGCCAATTAAGGTTAATTACTGAGTTAAAAAGGTGAGTTGGAAGTGAACCTATGAAACCTCAACTTCCATAGACACATAACTAAGAGTAGACGCGATAACACAGATTAGAGGTAATTTTGTCATTTCTCATGGTGGGCTCCTAGAAGTGGATTTTTCTAGTATTATTAAGGCCTAAGTAGGCCTAAGGAATAAATGAATGATGTTAATGATGGTGAACTAAATGAAGGAAATAAAAATGACGATAATTTCCATGGTAAGGGCAAAATGGTCATTTTACATCTAAGGTCTAAATGTTTACATATTCATGAACCTGAGTATTTCTAGACTATTATGGATTTTGTCTCAGTGTCAAAAGAGTAAAAAGATTGCACAAAGGATAGGAAGAAGACAAAATGACATTGTTAAGGGCATTTTGGTAATTACGTGAGAAAATGGATAAACATAAGGCATAAATATCTAAGTTTCTAACAACTTCTTCAAATTTTTAGCAGATTCTTCAAGCTTCTAGCAACTTTTTCTTCTTCCTCACCCATCCAATGCCATTTTCATTCCACCTCCATGAAAATCAAAATTTTCATGGGATTTTTCCTTGTTTTCTTCATTTCTTTTCTTTTCCTAATCCTTCCTTTTCCTAACTTCTTGGGCACTGAATTTACAGCTTCTAACCCCAATTTTCAGCACATCTAAACCCTAGGAGAGAGAAAGAAAAATCTCTCCTTGTTTCTTATACTTTCTATTTCTACTTCCCTTTCAACAACACTTGGATTTTTGACTTCAAATCTTTATTTTCAAGGTTGAAAGGTAGATATATTTCCAACTTTTGAAATTTTTGAATTTATGGTTATATTTTCAGATTTATTCCTTAATTTCTTCAAATTATTTTTCTTGGAAAGATTAGGTTTTTTGTTGATCTTCATGCCTCCAAGCTCATCTAGGTAACGAAATTTTAAATTGGAGTAGTTGGCCAAATGGGTTTGTGAATTAGACTAGAAACTTAGGTTAAATGTTAGGTTAGAGGGTAGATTGCCTAATGTAAATTCATTAGAATTATTAGATTTAATTTATGACTTAATTGAGGTTGTTGTGGTTTATTGATAAATATAGGTTTTAATGGTATTTCGGGACTACTTGGATTAGGACCTTGTTGGTGCTAGTTTTGTTAGGTGAGTGAACTTGCATTTCAAAATATTTTGGGAAAATGTTTACGTGTTTCAATGAATCATTTGAAAATTTTATCGATTTTTGCTTTAAACTTGCTTGGGAACAAGCCTTTGAGAAAATGTTTGATGTTATGAAATGTGAAATGTGTAAAAAGATGAATCCATATGTTTTTGTATAATGTTGATATATATACACACACACACACACACACATATATGTACATATATATACACATATATGTACATATAGATACACATATATGTATATACTATGTCATAAATGGTACCATTGTGTGACAAATGTAACTGTGCATGTGCGGGGTGAGTGTGCACTTACCGGTGATGATGGTGGTGAGGGAGATGGATGGTGATACTGTCCGACTATGTGTACGATGTGGTGGGATGCACATAAGCTGGGTGAGATGCACATGATGAATCTTGAAAATTTTTCATTTATTTGCAAATTAATTTTATTGCAACGAGAAACATTCTGTTTATATTACCTTACTTGGATAATTGCTGAAAATTTCCCTTCTTTCCAATTTCATGCTGAATATGGTTCCTTCATCATCAAATGATTTTACAATCAAGGGTTTAATGGAGGGATTTTAATAAGAACTTGAACTAAATGGCATTGTTTTTAAATAAGTCCATCATGTTTTCTAAACCATTCCTTGTCATTGCTTGTTCCCTTCCCATGTTCACTCATCGAGTTTGTACTCACGTTTTCAAAATTCATGTTTTAGGTTTCCTGAGTCAAAGGTGGTTGGATCCTAGGATGAGGTGTTCCTCCCTATCCATTACTCGGTAGGTTTACCATGACATTAAATGTTAGCAACCGTGTCCAGAGTCACTCCGCTGACGGTCAAGTTCTAATTACGTGTATTTGAATACTTGTTATGAAATGCTGAGATTCATTTGTCAAACTATATATGTGTATTATGGTTGATGATGCCATTCTGAATGCATAGTTGGGGTTTATGAATTGTTTTCAAAGGAACTATATTTGAATGTTATAGATTTTGAATTTTAAATGAGCATGGATTAATGTATCAGATTTTAAAAAGAGGCTTGCTTGGGCTTAGTGGGCCGAGCCCATTGGGGTCTTGTGCCGGTCATGGCCCAGAAATTGGGCTGTGACAAATACTAGCAACTTTTCTTGGACCCAATCTCTTAGATGACCATTGGTAATTATTGGAAGCCATCTCATCTAACAAGTCATAAGCCTTATCAATAAATTTACCCATCAGTGCCCCTCTTGTTGCAGCATCAATGGTGGTTTTAATTGGTCCCAACAAACTATTATAGAAAGTCTGTATTTACATCCATTTAGGTAGCTTGTGGTGAGGAAATCTTCTAAGTAAATCCTTATACCTCTCCCAAACCTTCTATAGTGATTCCGAATCAAATTGCATAAAGGAGGTGGTATCAGTCATATCTTTATTGTCTTAGCTGGTGGAAAGAACTTAGCCAAGAATTTTTGAGCCAAATCATCTCAAGTACTAATGGAACTAGCTAGAAGTGAATTCAACCAACTTTTTACCTTGTCACTCAGTGAAAACGAGAAGAGCCTTAATCTAATAGTATCATCAGAAACGCCATTGGCCTTGAATGTATTGCAAATCTCTAGGAAATTCACAATATGTGCATTAGTATCATCATTTGGCAATCCCTCTAACTAAACTAAAGTCTAAATTATCTGAATGATTATTGGCTTAATTTCAAAGTTATTGGCTTGGATAGTAGGTCTATGGATGCTAGAATGAAGGCCTTGTACTAGAGGTACAATATATTCCCACAAGGACTTGTGTTGTTCTTGATCAACCATTGTGTTGCATTGAGTCGAAACTTGTTGATTCTTCTTTTGAATCTTTGAAAAATCTTTTCAATTTATGGATCAAAAGGAATAAATTCCAAATCTCAAACTTTCGCATACAATGACCAAAAGCACTTGAAAACACAGAAAAAGAAAGTTTGAATTAAGACTAAGATTGCTTGGTAATAATATTAACAAAAATTATGAAAACAATTCCTCAACAACGATGCCAAAAACTTGTCGGATTCATCACATAAGTGCTCATATCGTTAACAAGTAATATAATACAAAGTAGAGTATCGTTTTCATGAGGCATTGCACCAAAATCTTTTGCTAACTACTAAAATTAACAAAACTCAATCTTATCTAAACACTCAATTTTTAAAACTACTAAAAACTAAAGCAACTAAATGTAGTACCCCGAATTTTGATACGGTGGTTAGTAAAGTTTACGGATTCCAATTCAGGTTAAGTACCGAGTTAAAAAGGGTAATTCAAAAGTGAACCTGTGAAATCTCGATCTTTATAGATACGTAACTAGAAGTAGACGCGATAATGCGGACCAAGGGTAATTTCATAATTTCTCTTGGTAGCCTCCTACGAATGGGTTTTTTTTATGCTATTAAGGTCTAAAAGGGCCTAAGGAATGAATGAATGATGTTTATGATGGTAAATAAATGAGGAAAATAAAAATAATGATAATTTCCACGATAGGGGCAAAATGGTCATTTGCATCTTGAGTATAAATTTTTAAGTTTCATGAACCTAAGTAACTTTAGACTATTATGGACTTTGTTTCGGTGTCAAAATAGCAAAATGGTTGCACAAAGGATGGGAGGAAGACAAAGCCACCATGTTAAGGGCATTTTGGTAATTTCGATGGAAATTTGGATTAACTTGAAGCATAAATATCTGAGCTCCAGCAGCTTCCAGTAGCTTCTTCTTCTTCTTCTTCTTCTTCTTCTTCCTCCCATCTCACGTTTCTTCATCCTCCATGGAAGCCTCCCTTAAAGCTTCCATAACTTTCTCTCTCTAACTTCAATTTTTATGCTTTTGAGCACTTTTTCATAGAACTTTTTATGCTTTTTCACTCTCCCACCTTAAAACCCTCAAAAGTCTTTGTTCAACACTTACTCTCACTAGCTGAAAGTTTTTGAGAGAGAAAGAGAGACTTGCCATAGTAGCTTGGAAGCTTTTGAAAAGGAATTCAACTACAAAAACCAGCAAGGTGAGTAATGAATTAGGTTAAATTTTCAAGTTGTTGATAATGGTTGATGATTATAGTGGTGAGTTAATCTATAGTTGAGATTGTTATTCATTTTTAAGGTGACTAGAGTAATGAAATAATAGCCACCTAATGGTGATTGAAAGCTAGTTAGAAATAACTAGCTGAACTTGAGTTAAGAAATAGCTTTTAGAATTATATTGATGCCAATTTGGGTTGGTTGTGATATTATGTGTGTTTAGGTTCCAACAAGGCCTCACCTGCCCATTTGAACCATTAATGGAGGTTAGAGTCGATTAGAGGTTCAATAATACCGGTGAGTGAACTTGCAATTCAAAATGGTTTTGGGAATGTGAATGTATTTGCACAAGACCTTTGAATGATTTTATCCAATTTTTTTCTTAAACGGGTGCCTTGGGAACAAGCCCTTGATAAATTGTTTCTATGTTGTGACATGTGGCTGTTATGGATTCTTGTACTACTACATTATGTTGATATATATATATATATATATATATATATATGTTATGCATTGATGGTGGATATTGTACGATAATGATAATCGTGCATGTGCACGATGTGGGGGGATGCACATGCCGGTGATGACGGTGGTGAGGGAGTTGGATGATGAGAGTGCCCGTATGCACGATGTGAGGGGATGCACACGATGGCACTGACTATGCACGATGTGGGGGGATGCACACGATGACTCCGACTATGTGCACGATGTGGGGGGATGCACATGAGTCGGATGAGACGATGGTGGTATTGGTGTTTATCTATGTATATATGTGTATATATATTTATGGAATAAAAGCTCATGAATATGGTATATGATTATAATGCATGTGAAAATTTGGCATGTTGAAATTGGCATGATGAATCTTGAGAATTTCCCATTTTCTTGTAAATTGATTTTATTGCAACACCAAATGGATTTTTAGTGCAAAGGAGGTCTTTTTTACATTTAGGTGCCTTGCTTCTCACTGCAGCGAGAAACATTCTGTTTTGGTAGCCAGCAACTCGCTACAGCGAGAATAAATCTCGTTGCAGTGAGAAACTCTCGGGTTCTATTGTAGTGCTTTCACTTTGATAATGATTTTGACTACCTTCTCGTCCGAAATGGGAAAAGTGGTAAATATCAAAGTTGTAGCTCTTTCTCTTAGATTTCTAATGGTCTAAAAATCAGGTCAATTGAACTTCTGTAGTGGGAGATATGCTAGAAACACTGAAACACATGCAAACTACCACTGTTGCTCACTGCAGCGAGAAACTTTCTGTTTTGGTCGCTTGAATCTCGCTGTAGTGAGAAACTTGCTGCCATGCTTGCTACCTTGCTTGATTTTGGCATTTTTTTCACCTATTTAACTTCATGGATTGATCTTGGGTTTTTGCAACACTATGAGGTTATTAATCAAAGTTTGAAATGAGGAGTTTTTAGTAAGAAACTAAATCAATTGCATTGTTTTTGAAACAAGTGCATCATGATTTCCAAATTCTTCCTATTGATTGCTTGTTCCCTTCTTATGTTCACTTACTAAGTTTTATACTCACGTTTTTAAACTTCATGTTTTCAGATTCGAAGGCGGTTGGGACCTAGATTGAGTGTCCACGTATGTTCATCCTCTTGGTAGGTACTATAGCATCTCAGTAGCTGTATCTTCACCCACGGTCACTTTGCTGACGGTCACGAGTCTATTACCTGTGAACATGTATATGTAATGTAATCCGCTAGGATCCATGTTGTAAGTCAAATATGTATATTTGATTATTGAAACCACTGTAAGGTGGCAAATGAGTGATACTATGTTAGCATAATACAATTGTGAGTATTAGGTTACTATAAAATGTTTTTGAAATATTTTTAATTGAGAATTATAATATGGGTTTGAGAAATGATGGTTTGGGATTAATGATCTGGATTGCATAAATAGGCTTGCTTGGGCTTAGTGGGCTATGCCCATTTGGCCCATGCACCAATCATAGCCTGAAATTTAGGTTGTGACAAAGGTGGTATCAGAGCTCTAGGTTTAGTTGAGTCCTAGGGATTCTTGTGTCAGTCAGCGGAGTTGTCGGAGTTAATATAAAGGCTTGTTTATGGTTTGTGACTGCAGCACAATTCATAGACAGGAGGCTATATGAGCTCATATTCCTAGTAACCTACCCTCTTACTAACACTAAGTAAAGGGCATAAATGGTATTGTTACTTGGGGTTTGAGATGCCATCCGAGACACAAACCATTATTGGAAAGATTTTTTTTTAGCAAATGCTCATAATGAAAGGTTGATATAATGATATATTCCTCTGACTAAGGATGGAGGAAGGTGGAGCTGAACTGTTAGGTCTATAATAATTTATTCATTTAGTGGAATTATGATTTGAACCCATGGTTATCAAAAAATATATTAAAAATTTGGAGACTATGGATTGTTTTTGAGGTCAATATAGGGAGGATGTACAATAAGGGTAATAAGAGCTGTATTTTGACAGGAATGAATAGTAATTGTTGTGACTCGCTTGAAGTTTATAAATTTAAATATTGAGGAAAGTGTAAACCAACGTTTATGTGCATGGAGGTTAGTGCACTGCGTTAATAGAGCTTGACATGCCCCTATAGAAATGGTGTGGGCTTTTAAAATATTTTATAAGCATATAAGTGTTGAATATGTGTATAGTAGCTTAAATGGAGTTGGTTTTGATTTCAACTAAGTGATTGTGAGATCCCAAGGTTTAATTTGAACTATTATGGTTTATAGTTATAAGTACATGAATTAGCTTAAGGGTGAAAATCAGTGCTCATTATAATTGATGTGTGGTCATCAAGTGAAAGGTTGGTAAACAAACTTGCTCTAAGGAGGAGTTTGAACTTTGTTACACTGTGTGTGAGGTCAAAGGATTTAAAAGACTAATTGTGGATTGGGTAGCTTGAAGTTAAATGACTTAGAACGATCGAATCTAGTCTAAATGTCATATGGAGTTCTATATTTGAGTTTGAGATACGGATTGCTTTAATGATCAATTTAAAAGTTTATTGGGTTCAGTATGCAATCTATGATAAAGATGATCAGTTTTGAATGTGATCTTCCCAAAGGTAAAGGATTTAGGAAATATTGATTATTGGATAAGTTCTAAGAGGGAGTTTCTACATCCTAAGTTTAAGAAATGTTGATTTTATAGTCGTAAAGGTGAGGTGCAACAATTAAGCAAATTATTCACTTGATAAATGTAATTAGTTAAGGATTGGTGAGTAAAGTTAAGATCTTAACATAAATGATGTACAACTTGGTATTTATATATTTAAGAGTTATTTGGAAACAATTGCTTAACCAAGTTGCACTAAAATGTTATGATAAAGGTATACAACTCTTAGTAGTGAAATATGCCCAAAGGATAATCATGGCATACCCCAAAAGGGTGAAATGTGTAATAGATATGTCAAAATAGAGGAAAGTAAGAAGGGGTTCGTACATGTGGTAATGGATGTTGACATTTAAATGGATGTATATATATGTATATGTGAAGTTACTCATGTCATTAGTGGAAATAAAGAATTATTCTTAGCGATTTGAGAGTTGAACACCATATGCTTGATGGGTTGCATAGATGGTACTAAAATATACTAATTGACCTAATGTACACTATTAGAGATAATTATGAAAACAGGGGAAGAACAAGTTCTAAAATTTTGAAGTAATAACGTGAGCATAAGTAAAATGATCAAGGTACTAACCTTAAATGTAGACAAAAATAATTGATTGAGTAAACTCCAATAGCCACCGTGCCACAGTGCTAAGAGCACCCCACGTCTAGGACGCATGAATAAGATGTGAAAGGCATGAAGTAGAAATTATGAGCTGAATTATGGTCATTGGGCTTGATGTTAAGCTTCGTTAATTGGAGCTTTAAGGTTGTGGAAAAATATTTATATGGATGAATTGGAAAGTTTCTCTATTGCCTTATATATTGGCATGTAAGTCAATGAGATAAGGGATTAAGCCTCATTAAGGCTAAGGAAAGAGTGAATGAAAAGTAAGATAAATGATGGGAGAAATATGGAGGTTGTTATAATGAACATAAGAAACTTAAGGATAATTAATGCAAAGATATTAAGTAGGTTGTGTGGTCCGAAATAAGGGCAAGGACACTTTGGGAAATTTGAAAATAATGTCCATTGGAACCGATGAGGTGGAATGTCATTGAGCATACAGTGAATTCTTAAAGTTATGAGGGGCCTTGAAGGTAAGCTTTTGATTGTTTAAATCCTCAACTGAATTCCACCAAAGGATGTGTTTAAGCGTTTTGGAAGTGCATTGAAGAGCATAAGAGAAAATACCAGTTAAATTACTGTAAGAGGTTGAAATGGCTGGCCATGAGAGGCTCATGAGCAACCAAGCAATGTATAGGTAAATGTGCAAGGGAGCTATGATTGGTAGATAAAGGTAGAACTTTAATGATAGGATAGTGTTCATTGCTTTAAGCATTGAACCATAAGTTATGGGCTTGTATCTACTTTGCGAACACCTTGGTGGGATAATTCGAATGAGTTCTCACAATGTGGAAACATTAAAGCTTGAGGAGCTAATAGTTATATAGCGATGTTGATGCTCATGACTGATGTGTCACGTAGTACCAAGGTACGCTGCAAGTCTAAGAATGCTTGGAAATGTTGGTTTGAGGTAATGACTACCTTGCCATTATGTAGACCCAATAATGATACGATCTCGATACACTTGTGGAGGCAGAGCATATAATAGTAAAAAGTGCTTCCCTCACATGTTTCATTTCATTTTGAGTAGTTATCAAGGTAGAGTACCAAATAAAGGTAAGTGAAGATTGAATTGTGCTTTAAATGCTTAGTGAATAATGGCGATATGCTTTAGTTAATCGATATTACCCTTGGTGAGGGAATAAAAGTACACAACTGGATTCGTAAAGATCTACTTGGGAAAAGAGATGATGATTTGAGAATTCAAGTACTCATATATGAATAAAGATTTGGTAATAAGACATGACCTAGAGATGGAACACTACAATATGAATTTTGGCTAAGAAAATCGACTTATAAAACATGTGGCGTTTAGGGATGGTGCTAATTAGTGGTTGACTCTCGTATGAGAATGGAATATTGGAATCAACTTTGTATATTCACCACAAATGGTGAGCATGATCTAACCAACCAAGAGAAGAAATGATTCTAAACTTGATTGTTGGTTATTTTGGTTTTACAAATGGCTTATTGAACATGATATGCCTAAGGCTATTTGAAGTTAAAATTTTTGGAAATATATATGTATGGCTATATTTGTTGCATATTGGTATAAAAGCTCATGCGGAGTTAGTTATAATTTGATTCGATGATGATATTCTATCAATGGTTATAGTGCTAGACAATGATTAAGATAATTTATCGCTAATTTTGGCAATGAACAAGTGGATTATAATGCTGTTAGCTTAAAAGTAAGTGTTTATACTTTTGGTATGAGTTCATCAAATTCTATTATATCGTGATAAAACTTGTTGTTTTTGATATAGCTTGAGAGGTTCGGCATATGAACTAGCTTAATTGTAAGCTAGAAATTATTAGGCTATTATGAAGTACACAAATAGAGAAGTATGCCATGGATTTAATTCCCTAAAGGCTAATGGAATAAAACGTACTAGTAATGGTATAGCCCCAATATAAAGTTTTGACTTACGAAGATTTGGAAAAAAAAATTAGCTTATGCATGAAGGTGGTGCATTTGGGTTTATGCAAGAAAAGTTGAAAATCTGCCTTTTTTGGCATAAAGCCCATGATTGAGAATGAATGATTATAGATTTAATTTTCTAAGGTAAAAACGCTAAAGGGATTTAATATCATAAAGGTTTTAATAGATGATTCTTAAATTTTAAATTGCACTCAAGGAGAGATAAATGTTTAATTTGATCTTCAGATTGATACACTAATGAGGCCATGAGATCTGATGTTTGGAGTAAATTTGAGAAATATCAAGTTAAATATGTTGTAGGTGATTGATGATGAGCAAATTAGCTCTGACATTGGAAACATAGAAATGATTAGTAATCAAAATGAGACTTGGAAAGGAATTTTAAAGGGAAAATGTTGAGCAACTTTAATCTTGAGAGGTTGAGTTATTGATTAAAGAGATTGGTTAAGATTATAAGGGGGTATGTGGAATGTCATGATTTATTGAAATGCCTTGTGGTATAAGTTGAGAATTATCTAGTGAGCACTCGATCATGAAAGTTTTGGAGTTTTTTTTTGGGAATATGATGACTAATGGTTACTAGATTTGAATCATTTTTGATAAAAAAAATAGATGAAATGAATAAAGAGTGTTTGATCCTTATGTATTGTGAAATGCTTAAATGGAATTTGTATGAGAGAATGAAAAATGAAATAGAGATTGGTTGACAAATTAGACCCATAATCAATGGTGGAATAGATGCTTGAATATTGGAAGGTTTGATAAAGAAGCAATGTAGAAGAGTTGCGGATGGTTAAGTAAACAAGCATAATTGATGATTTAAGGATGATTTGATTGAGGTGTGACTAGAATTAATAGCTTATTTGAATTCTCTTCATAAGATGAAGGATGATATTGTTTTGATCCAACAAGAGTAGTAAACATAACTATATACTATGACTTTGTCGAGTTTTCTATAAGATTGGAAGTCGATATGATGCATAAACCAAGATTCTATGTTAACAATGCCCGATGAAAGTGATGTGGCAGAACTTTAAAACTTTGATTATTCACCCTACACCGATTTGAATTCGAGGACGAATTCATTTTAAGTAGGGGAGACTGTAGTACCCCGTATTTTGATACGGTGGATAATAAAGTTTACGGATGCTAATTGAGGTTAAGTATCGAGTTAAAAAGGGTAATTCAGAAGTGAACTTGCGAAATCTCGACCTCTATAGACATGTAACTAGAAGTAGACGCGATAATGTAGACTAGAGGTAATTTCGTAATTTCTCTTGGTAGGCTCCTACGAGTGGGTTTTTTTTTATGCTATTAAGGTCTAAATAGGCCTAAGGAATGAATGAATAATGTTTATGATGGTAAATAAATGAGGAAGATAAAAATAATGATAATTTTCATGATAGGGGTAAAATGGTCATTTTGCATCTCGAGTATAAAGTTTTAAGTTCCGTAAACCCGAGTACCTTTAGACTATTATGGACTTTGTTTCGGTGTCAAAAGAGCAAAATGGTTGCACAAAGGATGGGAGCAAGACAAAGCCACCATGTTAAGGGCATTTTGGTAATTTTGGTGGAAATTTGGATTAACTTGAAGCATAAATATCTGAGCTCCAGCAGCTTCTTTTTCTTCTTCTTCCTCCCATTTCACGTTTCTTCATCCTCCATGGAAGCCTCCCTTAAAGCTTCCATAACTTTCTCTCTCTAGCTTCAATTTTTATGCTTTTGAGCACTTTTTCATAGAACTTTTTATGCTTTTTCACTCTCCACGTTAAAACCCTCAAAAGTCTTTGTTCAGCACTTTCTCTCACTAGTTGAAAGTTTTTGAGAGAGAAAAAGAGACTTGCCATAGTAGCTTGGAAGCTTTTGAAAAGGAATTCAACTACAAAAACCAGCAAGGTGAGTAATGAATTAGGTTAAATTTTTAAGTTGTTGATAATAGTTGATGATTAAAGTTGTGAGTTAATCTATTGTTGTGATTGTTATTCATTTTTAAGGTGACTAAAGTAATGAAATAAATAACCACCTAATAGTGATTGAAAGCTAGTTAAGAATAACTTGCTGAACTTGAGTTAAGAAATAGCTTTTAGAATTATATTAATGCCAATTTGGGTTGGTTGTGATGTTGTGTGTGTATAGGTTCCAACAAGGCCTCACCTACCCATTTGAACCATTAGTGGAGGTTAGAGTCGATTAGAGGTTCAACAATACCGGTGAGTGAACTTGCATTTCA
Source organism: Theobroma cacao (assembly GCF_053813885.1). Taxonomy (NCBI): domain Eukaryota; kingdom Viridiplantae; phylum Streptophyta; class Magnoliopsida; order Malvales; family Malvaceae; genus Theobroma; species Theobroma cacao. The sequence goes on from NC_142646.1 coordinate 12,376,870, forward strand.
AAATGGTTTTGGAAATGTGAATGTATTTGGACAAGACCTTTGAATGATTTTATCCAATTTTTTTCTTAAACGGGTGCCTTGGGAACAAGCCCTTGATAAATTGTTTCTATGTTGTGACATGTGGCTGTTATGGATTCTTGTACTACTACATTATGTTGATATATATATATATATATATATATATATGTTATGCATTGATGGTGGATATTGTGTGATAATGATAACCGTGCGTGTGCACGATGTAAGGGGATGCACATGCCCGTGATGACGGTGGTGAGGGAGTTGGATGATGAGAGTGCCTATGTGCACGATGTGAGGGGATGCACACGATGACTCCAGCTATGTGCACGATGTGGGGGGATGCATATGAGTCGGATGAGACGATGGTGGTATTGGTGTTTATCTATGTATATATGTGTTTATATGTTTATGGCATAAAAGGGAGGACTAACCAATTAAAAGAAGATTGCTGATTAGAGAAGTCTTAAAACATAATGTTCTTAATTGGTTAAAGCCATTTTTAATCGATTAACATAGTGAAAAGAGCTACCAGATAGTGCAAGTCAAAAAAAGCTTAATCGATTAAAGCTTACCCTTAACTAGTTAATGGAACACTATTTGCATATTTGAATTAAAATGCTAGAAGATAAAATAACGGGTAGGAATGCATCAGACATGTTCACATTGGCTAGCAACTATCTCTAACAGAAAATTTGAAGTCTCCAAGTATAAAAGGAAACTTCAATGGTCAAAGAAGCAAGAAAAGGCTATCAAGATCATTTTTGAGCAAAAAGCCAAAGAACTTTCTCTCACACACTTGTATTTCATTTGTATTCTTTTAAAAGTGTTTAAGCTTGATTGTATTCATCTTAGATTAGTAAAGGTGATCTCGTGTGTTCCTTTTTCTTTTTATTTCCTTGTTAATTAGAGTGTGGGAAGTACTCTAAGATTTATTGTAAGGGATTAGAGCTTGAGTTAGAAGCTCACCTTGTAAAAGCTTGGTGAAAGCTGTTAATTCCACTAGTTTAGTGAAGTTGGGTTAAAAATCCTTCATTAGGAGATCAAACTAGTAGATGTAGGTCAAGAGGACCGAACCACTATAAATACTTGTGTATTGTCTACTTCTCTCTACCTTTCTTTACTTTGTATTTTAACTTTAACAAGGTTTAAACCTTCATTCTTATATTTGACTAAGAGGTCTACAAGCTCAAAAGGGTGACATTAAAATTTTTAATGCTATTCACCACCCTCTAACACTCCATTAGGACCAACAAGTGGTATCAGAGTCCAACCCTCAAAATTAAGGTTTAACATCCTTAGGGGAGATCCAAATGGCTTTGCAAAAGTCTGTCGTTGCTAAGAGTCAATCCACAAATAAGCTTCCTTTATTAGATGGATGAAATTATACTTATTCGAGCACTAGAATGTCTATCTTTATTAAAAGCCTCTGATTATGAAATGTGGGATGTAATTATAGGAGGACCTTAGGTTCCCACCTCACCTAGTTTTGTCACAGGAAAGAGAATTTCCAAACTAAGAGTTGAGTGGACTGAAGTCGAAGTAAAAAAGGTTCAAACCAATTTTAAAGGTATTAACACTCTCCATTGTACATTAATTCCCATTTAATTGAATAAAATATCTAGTTGTACCATAACTAAGGAAATTTGAGAAAAACTTAGAGTCATCCATAAAGGAACTTCTTGAGTTAAAGAGTCCAAAATTACCTTACTCACCCATAAACATAAAATGTTCAAAATGGATCCTAGTGAAGACATCTCTACCATGTTGGATAGGTTTACTAACATTACAACCAAGCTTAATCAACTTCAAAAAACCATCCCTGAACATGAGTTAGTGAAGAGATTTCTTAGATGCCTCATAAAAAGTTGTAAACCTAAAGTCACAGCCATACAAGAAGCTAAGGATCTTAATGTAGTTACTCTTGATGAAATATGTGGCTCACTCCTCACACATGAACTTGAAATGAAAGAAAAAGAAGAAGAGGAAAGAAAAAAGCAAAAGGGAAAAAAAATCTTGCTCTAAAATCAATAGACTTGAGGAAGAGCTAGAAAATCTATTAAGTGGTAATGTTGAAGAGTTAGCCATGATAGCTAGAAGATTCAAAAAGTTCATGAGACAAAAAGGCAGAAGGATTGGAAGAAAGAATTACAGGAAGTATCAAGGTCCTTCTTGGAAAAACAAGCACAAGAATGATCTCAGCAAAAATGATGAAATGGTTTACTTCGAATGTAAAAACTTGGACATTTTATATCCGAATGCCCACTACTCAAGGAAAAATCTTCAAAGAAATGAAGAAATCAAAAAAAGCAATAGTGGTAGCAACATGGTCTGATAGTGATTCTTCAAGCTTAGAAGAAGAAAAAAAATTAGAAGAAAGAGCAAATTTCTATTTGATGGCAAAAGAAGAAGAGTTTGAGGTAACATCTAAATCTTGTGGTATTTCTTATGATAAAGTTCAAGATTAGTATGATTGCTTGTATACTGAATTTGAAAAGCTTGCATTGAAATATAAAACTATGAAAAAGAAGCTCATACCATTGGATGATGAATTAGAAAAAAATTAAGAATGATTATAATTCTGTTTTTGATCAAAGAAATATGCTTCAAATTGAACTTGAACATTCCAAAATAGATTTTGAACTCTTGAAGTTGGAACTAAAGAGCAAAAATATAACTTTGCAAAAGGTAATGGATGAAAATATTGCTCTTAAAGCTTTAATGGACGAGAGATCAAATCTAAAATAAAAAAATAAAGAAAAACCAAAAGGAATGATAATTTTTAGAAAGAGAAGTAATGCATCCTCACAACATTGTTATGTGTGTGGCAAGAGCGGTCATTTTTCCTATGATTGCTATTACAAGGGAAGTAACTTTCCCAAAGCCAAATTGGTTTTGGTGCCTAAAGGATAGCTTGTGCTTGCTAACCTTTAAGGACCCATCAAAGTATGGGTGTCTCCAAAGAAAAACTAAAAATTTGTTTTGTAGGTTGAGCAAGAGAAGAAAGATAAATATTTTAAAGCTCAACCAAAGGACAGGCAACCTTGGTATTTGGATAGTGGCTGCTTAAGACACATTATTGGGAATGAGAAATAATTTATAAAGCTTGATAGGAAGAAGAGTGGTAGTGTTTCCTTCAGTGATGACTCCAAAGGTATTAGCCAAGAAATTGGAACCATTGATAATATCTTTCAAACTCAAATCAAACATGTTTTATTTGTTGAAGGTCTAAAACAAAACTTACTAAGCATTAGTTAGCTTTTTGATAAAGGCTTTAGAGTTTACTTTGATTCCTATGGATGTCAAGTAATTGATCTTGACACTGATGTTGTTCAATTTTCTACTCACGCAAGTGTACGTATAGCAAAGATAATATAGAGATGAGTAGAGTGTCGATCTTACAGAGAATTGAATTAATCCTTACAGTTAACTACTAAAATTAACACACCTTAATTTTATCTAAACAATTAAAATTAAAAAGGAAAATTTAAATTAATAAACTAATAACGAAAACTAAAACTTAATCTAAAATCTATTAGCAAATTTACTTTATTAAATGTGAATGACTACCAGACCTCAAATTATGATATCCTTCAATACTTTATCTGATTATTGTCTCTCTCTCTTAACTTAGTTTAATGGATCAAGTTGTAACTAGAGTCCTAAATTATTTACAAGTCTCTATTGAGTTTCTTATAAAAATATCTCTCCCAATTAATTTACTATATGTCTATGCAAATTAAATTGAAGAAAGATTTATTAAGTTTGTGCTCTACTTTTGACTACGTATGGGTTATAGGTGTATGTGTACCCTGTATGCAAATCAAATGTGAGACCCTGTCAAGCTCGATTAAAAGACGGTATTGTATCGAGTGGTACAACTAAGTTAAATCGAGCCTTGAACTAGTTCAAATAGAAATTCTAAGAGGAATTTGAAAATTTTAAAACCAACAGAATGGTTTAGAATAGTGATTTGGAGTTCAAGGTCCAGTTTGGAGTCCATCAGAAAATTGACCAATTAGGGACAAAACGGTCATTTTACCATTTGATGATTAAATGGATATTTTTAGCCAAGATTTGATCACATTTGACCAAGAATAATTATATGAAATATAATTATGATTATTGGAGTATAAAATGATGTTTAGTAGTGAAAAATTGTGATTCCCGGTATTTATAGAGTAGAAGGGCAAAATGGTAATTTTGCCACTAGTGGACTAAACGAAAATTTTTTTAAACAATTTTTGCCCCATTTGGTTAATATTGATCAATAGTAGTGTTATTTTAGGTTGAAAAGTAGAAATAATGAGATTCCGGTACATTTCGGAGTATAAGGGCAAAATCGTAATTTTTTTGTCTCGGGGGCAAATCAGTAAAATTTTCGGCCCAGCACTTGTCAAGACCAAGGGATTTTAATTGTGGTAGGATTGGATAAATACCAGAATATTTGTGGTGGAAAATTAAGAAGAAAAAGTCAAAAAGTTAAAATTTTGGCCAATAAGCATGTGACACATGGCATGCTTGATTATTTTATTATTTTCTATAGAAATCAGCCCATTAAATCCCCAATTCCCTCACCATATTCGGCCTAGACATCCAGCAACCAGAAAAAAGGAAGAACAAAAGGAAAAACAAGAAAACCTAGGTGGAAATTCAAAGAAAAAGTGAAGAAATCAAGGAAACAAGCTAGGTAAGTTAAAATTTCTTTAATTCTCCTTGATACCTAGCTTACCCATGCTTTTGTTCTTGATTTCCATGGTTGAATATTGAGTTATCATGATGAATTCAATTCTGAAATGGGTATGGAAGAGGAATTGTTGTTGGAATAATTTGATTTTAGACTATGTTAGTGTTTAGAGATAGTTAAGCATGGTTATGAACAAAAACACTAAAGAAATATTTAATTTCTCTAGGGTTCCTTGTTGGCTGAACCATGAGGGCTGAATATCAATGGGGGATTGTTTTTATTTCAAGGAAAATGGCATGGAAAATGATGAAGTAAGGTGAAACAGTTATGTAGAAAAAATTCGATGCTAGTACACCAAATGACCAAATTTTTTTTCTATAAGGAATTGTGAGGGTTCTAATGCTGAATTTGGCTTTATTTAAATGTATGTGGTAAATTAAGGTATTAGAGGAGAAATGAATTAATTTAGAGGTGATTTGGACACAATCGTCGATTAATCGGGTGATCGGTCGAATTTAATCGATACCGTGATTAAGCGGTAATCGGGTATATTTGTGCATTTACATATCAAGCATTAGTAGTTTAAATTAATTTATATCAATTTAGGGACAATATAGTAAATTCCTCGACTTGGTTATTTGTCAAGGTGGTGAGACGTCCGGAAAAGGCAAAGGAATTACGCCTGAGGACTATTAGTCAGAGTTCACCCGGAATCCGAATTTTTGACACCTGTGAGTGGACTGCCTATCAAAATTGTTTTGGGAATATGACTATTTTGAACAAAGTGTTTGAATGATTTTATGAAATTTTTCATGAAAATGAATGCCTTGGGAACAAGCTTTTAAGAAAAGGTTTATGTTATGAAATGTGGTTATTATGGATTTCTATGTGGCTGCATTATGTTGATATACATATATGCTTGAATATAATGTTGTGTAATTATGTTGACTCGGCTATGTGCGAGTAGGGAGTGTGCATAAGCCGAGGATGACCCGGTTATGTGCGAGTAGGGAGTGCGCATAATCCGGTGATGACCCAGCCATGTGCGAGTAGGGAGTGCGCATGAGCTGGTGATGATGATGATGATGAGCTGGTGATGATGATGATGGGTTGATGAGATGATGATGATGGGTATATACGTATATATATATATACATATGTAAATGTGTGTGATATAGCAAATTGATGGACAATGATTTATGGTTGTAATGTACGTAAAATTTGACACATTATACTTTGAGAATTTTCATGAATGTTAGGTTGATTTTATTAGTTTAGCAGGATGGCTATTGTTGAGTGAGGAAAAATGTTTCTCTTGTTGCTTTGTTTTCACTACATCGAAATTCATGCTCGCTGTAGCGAAAAACTCTGGGGTTTGGAGGGGTTTTAAATAGGAATGAACTAAATTGCATTGTTTGAAACAAGTGCATCATGATTTTAAATTTTTCCTAATTGTTGCTTGTTCCCTTCCTTGTTCACTCACTGGGTTTATACTCACCATTTTCAAATTCATGTTTTCAGATCACGAGGTAGCCGATAATTAGGACGAGGTGTCCTTGTAGATCTGTGTACATCTTCTGGTAGGTGTCTCGGCATTCGGTAGCTGTATATCCATCCGAGTCACTCCGCTGGAGGTCGAGTATTATTTTGTTATGTATAGATGAACTTAAATGTAAATTTTAAAAGAGTAATGCCAGTACGAGTTGGCAATGTGTATCACTATTTTGACTCAAGTCATGAAATACGACTTAGTGATAATAAATAGAATCATAAGTAAAATAAATAATAGGCTTGCTTGGATTTAGTGGATTATGTCCATTGGACCCATGCGCCGGTCATGACCCGGAATTTGGGTCGTGACAGTATTGGTATCAGAGCAAAGGGTTTTACCTGATCCTTGGGAACTCTCACGCGTGAACAGGGGCGAAGCGTGGCTCTCCGTCCAAGGGCTTATGGGGGTTGAGTGGTACGTCCCTCCCTATGAGTGCTCTGATAGGTACCTATTGTCGCCTCCGTAGCGATGGGGTTGAGTGGTACGTCCCTCCCTAGTGACAGTATTGGTATCAGAGCCCTAGGTTTGTCTAGGTCCTAGAACTTCCTTTTTGTTAGTCCAGCGGAGAGTCGGGTCTTTATGTGTGAACTTCAGTTGTAAAGTGTGAACCGCGGCACATTTTACAACCAAATGACCGCATAGATTCCCTATCTTAGAAACCACCTGTTGCTTTAAGTATGATTATAATATGTGTTTAATAACAGGCGTTTGCTTTTGTCTAGGTAAGAATGCCGCCTAAGACACGAGCCGCCTCAAGACGGGCAAGGGAGCAAGATGTTCCCATTGAGATGGCAGATAGACCACGGGCATCCACCCAGAGAGGCCGAGGTAGACGTGGCAGGGTCACTAGGCCGGTGGGGTTGGATACGCCTGTGAGTAGGCAAGAAGAGGGACAGTCCTCAGGTGATGTAGATAGACACCCAGCTAGGGGTATTACTATTGAGGATTTGGCGACAGGCCTACAGGGAGTTAACCGGGTTGTAGAGATGATGGCGACCCGCATGGAAGATATACAAAGGGTAGTAGAGGGGAGACCTACAGTACAAGAATCCCCTAGCTCCCAAGGACAGGCCGATCACCAACATCATGAGGAGGAAAGGGGACATCTAGATATTTCTCTTCCTGACTTTCTCAAGCTTAAGCCTCCAACATTTACAGGGTCTGATGCATCGGAGAAACCCCAGGTTTTCTTGGATAAGATGGAAAAAATTTGTAAAGCCTTGGGATGTTCTAGTGTTCGGTCAGTTGAGCTAGCCGCCTTCCAATTAGAGGATGTGGCGCAGGAATGGTATAGCTCTTTATGTAGAGGCAGACCGACTAATGCAACACCGTTGGCCTGGAGTGAGTTCAGTGTAGCCTTCTTAGATCGATTCTTACCACTCAGTGTGCGTAATGCCAGAGCTAGAGAGTTTGAGACTTTGGTACAGACTTCAAGCATGACGGTGTCTGAGTATGACATCAAGTTCACGCAGCTAGCTCGTTATGCGCCCTATCTCGTTTCTACTGAGGAGATGAAGATTCAGAGGTTTGTGGATGGGTTAGTGGAGCCATTATTTAGGGCTGTGGCATCCCGAGATTTCACTACCTATTCTGCAGCAGTGGATCGTGCTCAACGCATCGAGATGAGGACCAATGAGAGTAGGGCTGCGAGAGATAGAGCAAAAAGGGGCAAGACAGAGGGTTATCAGGGCCGTAGAGATTTCAGCAGTGGTGGTTCATCTTCTAGCCGTCAGGGTCCACAGAGGGACTCACGGTTACCGCAGCAGGGGAGTGACGCACCTGGTGCTAATATTAGGGTGGGACAGAGAACCTTTAGTTCTAGGAGGCAGCAAGATTCTAGACAGAGTAGTCAAGTCATTCGCTCTTGTGATACTTGTGGGAGACGACATAGTGGACGGTGCTTCCTTACTACAAAAACTTGTTACGGGTGCGGTCAACCTGGGCATATTAGGAGGGATTGTCCGATGGCACATCAATCACCAGATTCTGCTCGTGGTTCCACTCAGCCAGCTTCATCTGCTCCGTCAGTTGCTGTCTCATCTGGCCGGGAGGTTAGTGGATCGAGAGGTAGAGGTGCGGGTACTTCCTCTCAAGGCAGACCATCTGGGTCCGGACATCAAAGTTCTATTGGTAGAGGCCAAGCGAGGGTGTTTGCTTTAACACAGCAGGAGGCTCAAACATCCAATGCCGTGGTCTCAGGTATTCTCTCCGTTTGTAATATGAATGCTCGAGTACTATTTGATCCTGGTGCTACCCATTCTTTTATCTCTCCATGTTTTGCATCTCGGTTGGGTAGAGGTCGTGTTAGGAGAGAGGAACAATTAGTGGTGTCTACTCCTTTAAAGGAGATATTTGTGGCCGAGTGGGAATATGAGTCATGTGTAGTGCGAGTCAAGGACAAAGACACTTCGGTGAATCTAGTGGTGCTAGACACCTTAGACTTTGATGTAATCTTGGGGATGAATTGGTTATCACCCTGTCATGCTAGTGTGGACTGCTATCATAAATTGGTTAGATTTGATTTCCCCGGTGAACCATCATTTAGTATTCAGGGGGATAGGAGTAATGCTCCAACCAATTTGATATCGGTCATATCTGCCAGAAGATTATTACGACAGGGTTGTATAGGTTACTTGGCTGTTGTAAAGGATAGTCAGGCAAAGATTGGAGATGTAACTCAAGTGTCGGTGGTGAAGGAGTTCGTGGATGTATTTCCTGAAGAGCTACCAGGTTTGCCTCCTGAACGGGAGGTTGAGTTTTGCATAGATTTGATTCCCGACACTAGACCTATATCCATACCCCCATATAGAATGGCACCTGCAGAGCTTAAAGAGCTTAAGGATCAGTTGGAGGATTTGTTGGATAAAGGTTTCATACGACCTAGTGTATCCCCATGGGGAGCACCAGTGTTATTTGTGAAGAAGAAAGATGGGTCACTTAGGCTGTGCATTGATTATCGACAGCTTAATAAAGTGACGGTGAAGAATAAATATCCTCTCCCAAGGATAGATGATTTATTTGATCAACTACAAGGAGCACAATGTTTTTCTAAGATAGATCTGCGATCTGGGTACCATCAGTTGAGAATCCGGAACGAAGATATACCCAAGACCGCATTTCGAACAAGATATGGGCACTATGAGTTCTTAGTGATGTCATTTGGGCTCACGAATGCTCCTGCAGCCTTTATGGATTTGATGAACCGAGTGTTCAAACCTTATTTGGATAAGTTTGTAGTGGTGTTTATTGATGATATTTTGATATATTCAAAGAGTCGAGAGGAGCATGAGCAGCATCTTAAGATAGTGCTCCAAATTTTGAGAGAACATCGATTGTATGCTAAGTTCTCCAAGTGTGAGTTTTGGCTCGAAAGTGTTGCATTCTTGGGGCATGTGGTATCTAAGGAGGGGATACGAGTTGATACAAAGAAAATTGAAGCAGTGGAAAAATGGCCAAGGCCAACATCAGTTACGGAGATTAGAAGCTTTGTGGGTTTAGCTGGCTATTATCGTCGCTTTGTGAAAGACTTCTCCAAAATAGTTGCCCCTTTGACTAAGCTGACACGTAAAGATACAAAATTTGAGTGGTCTGATGCTTGTGAGAATAGTTTTGAGAAGCTTAAGGCATGTCTCACCACAGCTCCAGTGTTAAGCCTGCCGCAAGGCACAGGGGGTTACACGGTGTTTTGTGATGCATCGGGGGTTGGTTTAGGATGTGTATTGATGCAACATGGGAAGGTGATTGCGTATGCATCTAGGCAACTTAAAAGGCATGAGCAGAATTACCCCATACACGATTTGGAAATGGCAGCAATCGTGTTTGCCTTAAAGATTTGGAGACATTACTTGTATGGTGAGACTTGCGAGATATACACGGACCACAAAAGTCTGAAGTATATATTTCAGCAGAGGGATCTTAACTTACGGCAACGTAGATGGATGGAGTTGCTAAAGGATTATGATTGTACTATTCTTTATCATCCCGGTAAGGCCAATGTAGTGGCGGATGCCTTGAGTCGAAAATCAATGGGAAGCTTGGCACATATTTCCATTGGTAGGAGATCTTTGGTTAGAGAGATCCATAGCTTGGGAGACATAGGTGTGCGTTTGGAAGTTGCGGAGACAAATGCTTTGCTAGCACACTTTAGAGTGAGGCCTATTTTAATGGACAGGATTAAAGAAGCACAAAGTAAAGATGAGTTTGTGATTAAGGCCTTAGAGGATCCTCAGGGTAGGAAAGGAAAAATGTTTACTAAAGGCACAGATGGAGTGTTGAGGTATGGAACCAGACTTTATGTGCCTGATGGTGACGGGTTGAGGAGAGAAATATTAGAGGAAGCTCACATGGCAGCTTATGTGGTACATCCAGGGGCTACAAAAATGTATCAAGATTTGAAAGAGGTGTATTGGTGGGAAGGACTTAAGAGAGATGTAGCTGAGTTTGTCTCCAAGTGCCTGGTTTGTCAGCAGGTTAAGGCCGAGCATCAAAAGCCTGCAGGGCTACTACAGCCATTACCAGTACCCGAGTGGAAGTGGGAACATATTGCTATGGACTTTGTAACGGGTTTGCCTCGAACCAGTGGGGGATATGATTCAATTTGGATAGTAGTGGACCGGTTAACAAAGTCAGCTCATTTTCTTCCGGTTAAGACTACTTATGGGGCTGCCCAATATGCTCGAGTTTATGTGGATGAGATAGTGCGACTACATGGTATTCCCATTTCTATAGTATCTGACAGAGGAGCTCAGTTTACTAGTAGGTTTTGGGGAAAGTTGCAAGAAGCATTGGGCACTAAGTTGGATTTCAGCACAGCTTTCCACCCTCAGACTGATGGACAATCTGAACGGACCATACAGACATTGGAGGATATGTTGAGGGCTTGTGTGATAGACCTTGGTGTCAGGTGGGAACAATATCTACCCTTAGTGGAATTTGCCTACAACAACAGTTTCCAAACTAGCATCCAAATGGCACCATTTGAGGCCTTGTATGGACGAAGATGTAGGTCACCCATTGGATGGCTAGAGGTGGGAGAAAGGAAACTTTTGGGGCCTGAATTGGTGCAGGATGCAACCGAGAAAATACACATGATCCGTCAGAAGATGTTAACAGCACAAAGTAGACAGAAATCATATGCTGATAACCGACGGAGAGACTTGGAGTTCCAAGTAGGAGATCATGTATTTTTGAAAGTTTCGCCAACTAAAGGGGTAATGAGGTTTGGCAAGAAAGGGAAGTTAAGTCCTCGGTATATAGGGCCATTCGAGATCTTAGAAAAGGTTGGAGCGGTGGCTTATCGTTTGGCATTACCACCAGACCTCTCTAATATTCATCCCGTGTTTCATGTGTCCATGCTTAGGAGGTACAACCCAGATCCATCACATGTAATACGGTATGAAACAATTCAGTTGCAAGATGATCTAACCTATGAGGAACAACCGGTAGCTATCCTTGATAGGCAAGTTAAAAAGCTCCGTTCAAAGGATGTAGCCTCAGTGAAAGTGTTGTGGCGGAATCACACTAGCGAGGAGGTAACGTGGGAAGCTGAGGATGAGATGCGGACAAAGCATCCACACCTCTTCGATATGTAAAGGTAAGCCACTCTACATTGAATTTAAATTCGGGGACCGAATTTTTATTAGTGGGGGAGAATGTGAGACCCTGTCAAGCTCGATTAAAAGACGGTATTGTATCGAGTGGTACAACTAAGTTAAATCGAGCCTTGAACTAGTTCAAATAGAAATTCTAAGAGGAATTTGAAAATTTTAAAACCAACAGAATGGTTTAGAATAGTGATTTGGAGTTCAAGGTCCAGTTTGGAGTCCATCAGAAAATTGACCAATTAGGGACAAAACGGTCATTTTACCATTTGATGATTAAATGGATATTTTTAGCCAAGATTTGATCACATTTGACCAAGAATAATTATATGAAATATAATTATGATTATTGGAGTATAAAATGATGTTTAGTAGTGAAAAATTGTGATTCCCGGTATTTATAGAGTAGAAGGGCAAAATGGTAATTTTGCCACTAGTGGACTAAACGAAAATTTTTTTAAACAATTTTTGCCCCATTTGGTTAATATTGATCAATAGTAGTGTTATTTTAGGTTGAAAAGTAGAAATAATGAGATTCCGGTACATTTCGGAGTATAAGGGCAAAATCGTAATTTTTTTGTCTCGGGGGCAAATCAGTAAAATTTTCGGCCCAGCACTTGTCAAGACCAAGGGATTTTAATTGTGGTAGGATTGGATAAATACCAGAATATTTGTGGTGGAAAATTAAGAAGAAAAAGTCAAAAAGTTAAAATTTTGGCCAATAAGCATGTGACACATGGCATGCTTGATTATTTTATTATTTTCTATAGAAATCAGCCCATTAAATCCCCAATTCCCTCACCATATTCGGCCTAGACATCCAGCAACCAGAAAAAAGGAAGAACAAAAGGAAAAACAAGAAAACCTAGGTGGAAATTCAAAGAAAAAGTGAAGAAATCAAGGAAACAAGCTAGGTAAGTTAAAATTTCTTTAATTCTCCTTGATACCTAGCTTACCCATGCTTTTGTTCTTGATTTCCATGGTTGAATATTGAGTTATCATGATGAATTCAATTCTGAAATGGGTATGGAAGAGGAATTGTTGTTGGAATAATTTGATTTTAGACTATGTTAGTGTTTAGAGATAGTTAAGCATGGTTATGAACAAAAACACTAAAGAAATATTTAATTTCTCTAGGGTTCCTTGTTGGCTGAACCATGAGGGCTGAATATCAATGGGGGATTGTTTTTATTTCAAGGAAAATGGCATGGAAAATGATGAAGTAAGGTGAAACAGTTATGTAGAAAAAATTCGATGCTAGTACACCAAATGACCAAATTTTTTTTCTATAAGGAATTGTGAGGGTTCTAATGCTGAATTTGGCTTTATTTAAATGTATGTGGTAAATTAAGGTATTAGAGGAGAAATGAATTAATTTAGAGGTGATTTGGACACAATCGTCGATTAATCGGGTGATCGGTCGAATTTAATCGATACCGTGATTAAGCGGTAATCGGGTATATTTGTGCATTTACATATCAAGCATTAGTAGTTTAAATTAATTTATATCAATTTAGGGACAATATAGTAAATTCCTCGACTTGGTTATTTGTCAAGGTGGTGAGACGTCCGGAAAAGGCAAAGGAATTACGCCTGAGGACTATTAGTCAGAGTTCACCCGGAATCCGAATTTTTGACACCTGTGAGTGGACTGCCTATCAAAATTGTTTTGGGAATATGACTATTTTGAACAAAGTGTTTGAATGATTTTATGAAATTTTTCATGAAAATGAATGCCTTGGGAACAAGCTTTTAAGAAAAGGTTTATGTTATGAAATGTGGTTATTATGGATTTCTATGTGGCTGCATTATGTTGATATACATATATGCTTGAATATAATGTTGTGTAATTATGTTGACTCGGCTATGTGCGAGTAGGGAGTGTGCATAAGCCGAGGATGACCCGGTTATGTGCGAGTAGGGAGTGCGCATAATCCGGTGATGACCCAGCCATGTGCGAGTAGGGAGTGCGCATGAGCTGGTGATGATGATGATGATGAGCTGGTGATGATGATGATGGGTTGATGAGATGATGATGATGGGTATATACGTATATATATATATACATATGTAAATGTGTGTGATATAGCAAATTGATGGACAATGATTTATGGTTGTAATGTACGTAAAATTTGACACATTATACTTTGAGAATTTTCATGAATGTTAGGTTGATTTTATTAGTTTAGCAGGATGGCTATTGTTGAGTGAGGAAAAATGTTTCTCTTGTTGCTTTGTTTTCACTACATCGAAATTCATGCTCGCTGTAGCGAAAAACTTTGGGGTTTGGAGGGGTTTTAAATAGGAATGAACTAAATTGCATTGTTTGAAACAAGTGCATCATGATTTTAAATTTTTCCTAATTGTTGCTTGTTCCCTTCCTTGTTCACTCACTGGGTTTATACTCACCATTTTCAAATTCATGTTTTCAGATCACGAGGTAGCCGATAATTAGGACGAGGTGTCCTTGTAGATCTGTGTACATCTTCTGGTAGGTGTCTCGGCATTCGGTAGCTGTATATCCATCCGAGTCACTCCGCTGGAGGTCGAGTATTATTTTGTTATGTATAGATGAACTTAAATGTAAATTTTAAAAGAGTAATGCCAGTACGAGTTGGCAATGTGTATCACTATTTTGACTCAAGTCATGAAATACGACTTAGTGATAATAAATAGAATCATAAGTAAAATAAATAATAGGCTTGCTTGGATTTAGTGGATTATGTCCATTGGACCCATGCGCCGGTCATGACCCGGAATTTGGGTCGTGACATCAAATCACCTAATTAACTAAGCGTATTCGATCATACGCTATTTTATTCAAGGTCTACCTAAATCTCCTTCATCAAGGTTTAACCTAAGTTTCCAATTCAATCTAATTGGTGGCCAGTCAACTAGAAGCATTAAGAACATAATAAAATAAATAACTTAAATCTATCACATCAATCATATTTCAAAAAATTCAATTCTAACAAATCTTAGCACTACTAGACATAACTTGGGTAGGTAGACACACAAGAAATTATATATGGGTCTCCCGTTTTCAGTTTGTGCCCCAGGTACACAAAACAAAAACAAGATTCCTACACATAACCCCAATGTTCCACTTAATAACCAAACCATGTAACCTTAGGACTTTATAACCTAAAGCTCTGATATCAACTTTGTCACATCCCATTTTCTAGAGGGATTGTGACCGGCACTACGATCTATGTGAGTATCACCCACTAAACCTTAATAAGCCTCTTAACATCATTCTATTAGCAATCAATCGCATTTGGCTCATTTACTATCATCATCATACATGCATGAACATGAGTCATATTGTCATAAACATCCGTACATAGGCGAACCACACAATTATGGAATTTTTCACATAAAAGGTGTGAACGCATTAATTTATAGCAATTGTACTAAGTATATTTGATATAAATTCTGTATGTTAGCACCCCTGGTGCTTTAAAGGCCTCAGGCCATTATTCTAAAACATTTACATAACATTATAAGAAACATCTTACCATTATGTGGCTTAGCAATCATCCATAAATAAGCATTTATAAATAAAAATATAAAGATCGACTCGACTAGCCAAACATGACCCGACTCTATAAACTTCAAGAAGGTTGTTATACCACCTACCAAGAAAGAACAACGGATCACGTCTCTGTGACTTGGGTGGCTATAGAGCTATCATTGATCTACAAATAAAAATAATTGAGAAAAATAACATGTGAGCAGCAAAGACTCCGTAAGTGAATACAGGAAGAGGTAAGCCAAGGGGGACAGATTTTACACAAATTACATCATTAATGTAAACATGATCTTGAGAAAAACATGCTTCATTTGCAAATTTCTCATAAAATAGAGATGTTATAAATGTTTCTCCTTTTCATAATGAAATCAACATTTCATAAACATGTATTTCATTAAATAAGTTAAACACTTATGGAAAACCCTTTAGGAAAAACAAAGAAGTCTGTATCGAATCCTCCCTAAGAGAAATGATACTTAACCACATAAACCCAAGCTAAGGGCAGTTTACTCTAATCTTTTCATAAATCATGTGAGTTGCTCTTCTACTCAAGATATTCCAAGAGAAACTAATCATAACATTTAGTGATAACTATTATATAACTCAAGTAATCATTTTTCAGTTCATTTAACTCAGTGATTAATATTCAATCCATAAAACTGAAGTGGCCATTCTTTCTTTATAATCCATAACTCAACCAATGCATTAGGACTTATTCTATTTATTAACCCATTTTGGCTATCGTATAGCTTAAAGTTTCATCTACCACTCAATCAAACATCACAAACACAAGAAAGACTCAAAAAAGGCATCACAATAACAAAAGTAATATGCAATAATCATGAATGCAAGATGCCTACTAGGTTCTGGCCTACATTTAGGAGTCATAAATAGGTGGTACATCCACCCCACCTGGGCTATATATACTTGTGAATGGCACATTGACCTCACTCATGTTAAGCGTCGTCACCATGTAGTGGAATGTTACCTCACCATGTGTATAGACTACTCTATACATATCACTAAGCGTCGGCACCACGTGTGGAATGTTACCTAACATCATGTGAAAATGCTAGAAAATTATCAAAGCATTACAGGCGAGAATCACAAGCTCGATTTTTACCACCATCCCTACAGCCTCAACTCAGTGTCCTCATCATAATATAGAATTTCGCATATTCGTACATACATCATCAACATATCAAGCACATTTTTTTCTTTAACTCATATTCAGGAACTTTCTTATCTTAAAGGGTATATGGTACTATATCACATATTATCCCATAGAATCATGTCTCACATGTTTTAGTATTCCTTAAATGAAAACATATCATAAGCTTAAGGGTGGGAACATCTACATCCACCTAAGTATTCATTTCTCATACTTTTCCATAGCAAAAATGTGGGTACTAGTTTTCCACAAATCATATTCTTCCAAAAATATTTAGTCATCTGTTTATCATCAAGTATAAAGGTGGAAACTTACATTCACTTGTCATTCATATGACGATATACCTTTCTCATTTTTTCTATTCATAATGGAATTAAAGTTTTTGAATTAAAACATTTGAAAGGGCCTGTCTCCCCTTATTGATTATAAAACTTCTTTAAAAAACATTTGTATAAAATCATTTGATTTAATATTGTAAACATGGTAATCAAATCATGCAAGTCAAACAACTCAATAAATCATGCTTAACTTTACCATATTAAAATTCTTAAAAAGGTGTATCCACTTATCTTGACCAAAGCGTGCTTTTAAGCCTTACTTCGTTAAACCTTGCATGTTATATGATTCATGAGCTCAACACAACCTAACACAACGATTTTTAACATAAATTTCCTATCTCTCTAGTGAACCCATTTATTCCTAACTAATCAATTAAACCCATACTTTTTGTTTCCAACTAATAACCCACAATACTTTAAACACAAATCATATATAATGAAACCCAATCATTCTTACCTCCATCAACTAGTTGAAGAACAAAAAACCCTAAAACCCTAACTCAAATTCAGACTTGAAGGGTGATTGGGATGGTTTAGCGGCTGAAAGAGGCGAGAAATAGGAGGAAATCGTAGTCTAGTGCTTTTATTTTTCAAATCTAAGGCCTCATAGTTGACCATTTAACATTGGTAGTCGACTATGGCTTCCTTTTCTCAACTATAGTCAACTACTGACCTTGTGTAGTCGACCCTAGACCAAAATGTTGATGTTTTCTAAGCCCCCATGTCACTGCTCTATCCTAAGGTTGACTCCTAGCCATTGGGGGCCAACTTTCAAAGTTTTGTTCAACAAGTCGTGATAAGCCTTGTTAAATGGATAACCGATCATATCATTTACGTGACTCCTAGAATCAATTAGGTGGTAACTCTTTGCCTAGCCTTTACCTTTAGTTTCATAATAATTAAGTTTCTAAGTATCCAAATTTTATGAAACTAGTTGAGTAAAACCTACCTTTCATAGTATAAACATATTTTTAATAAAGTTTGACCTTGAGTTTGCCCAACAAGCCTCCAATATGAAGAACTCTAGTTTTTACTATGAAGGTGGAAGGCATCTTGATCATGCGTAGCATGGGACTCAATATTTTACGAGAGATTTTTAATATTTCTTATTAGGTTTCATTTGGATAGCATGTATAGCATTTAAATTATCACATAAATTAAATCTATCACATGTTGTTCTACTGGGATGGTTATGGATTTTTTTACTTTAGTTTCCTTGAGCCACCAAAGGAAACTAGTTGGTCAAATCCTAGGGGATAACATACATTATGCATTACAAGCGTTAGCTTGCATCCTCCTTTGATCTTTATGGTACCTCAACTCTCTATCTTTGGACTACAAAAGTCTTTTCCTAATCTAATCCAATTTTCTAATTACAAAAGTCCTTAGAAACCTTGAGTTACATTCAAAGGGAATAAGATGAGGGAAGAATTTTATAAATTCAGAGAATAAGAGATAAGGCAAAGTACACAAACCTTATTTAAAAATTCCCATAAAAATAATTTAGCCAAACCATCAATAATCAAATTGGGTCTATAGTCCATAACCATCCTCATACATCCATAATCTAATTATGAACATACAGGAGTAAACATGTTTTATATGATGATGATCTTGCATTTCATTTAAAAATTGTCATTCAACATTTGAAGATCAAAGTTTAAATAATTTGATGTCCTCTAATATAAAAAAATGATTTGGAAAACTCATTTTCGAAATTACTTACTAAAGAGATTAATCTAATTAATAACTTTAGTCAATTCAAATCTTATTTGAATTTATTCTAGATTAGTAAGTTCATTCTAATTAAACTTTTTTAATTAGAATCTTAAATCATTTAGGAAACTTCATTAATTTAGAAATCCATCCTAAACATTTTAGGAAGGTTTTATGATCAGTTTAAACACCTTAAACATTTTAGGAAACTTACCAAATTTGTCTTAACATTTTAGGAAACTTTCCATATTTGGTCCTAATCAAATTAGGAAACTTTCTAAATTTGATCATGGTTCCTAAACATTTTAAGAATTAGCCTTATCCATTTTATAATTTTTTGTTTATATTCTTAGTAATTTTAGATTACTAAACTTTATTAGAAACTTTAACAATTTGGTAAGACATTCCTTAATTAAATTTGCATAATCCGATTAGGTGGCCATATATTAAAATTTGACCAACAAACTTAATTAGGATAATCTATTCTTTATTAGATTATGACCGATCAATCAATTCCATTCCCTTAATTGGGAGATTTTCAATTTAAGTAAATAGAAAATCAGCATGCAGATTTGATATCAATCATTCAAAATTGATTAATTCCAATCAAGGATGCAATCTCCTTGATTTTAGGCATGTGTCCCCAACAATTTGGGTGTTAATGATTAGCTAAGGAAAGAATCCTTACTGACCATTTGCTACCACCTCTTTGAGGTCGTTGCCTATTACAAAGTATGGTGGTTCCCATGCCAATGGGGAGGTGTGGCAGCCTTGTGTGGCGGCTCCTTAAACAACTAATATCATAGGTTGCCGTTTACACAATTAAAATCATTACTTTTATTTTGTCAAATTTCCAACCCATCATTTATCAGTTCTAGCTCAAAATTAATCCCTTAAATGAACATTTCAAAAGTGATTTAATTCTGAAATTTTCAGAATTAAATATGCAAGACTTTTTTGCCATTCAAAACTAAAATAGATTTTAAAATTATGTGTTGGACAAATTATGTTTTTTTTTTACTCCAATTTATTGCTTAACTTCAGCCTATTTGATCATAAACATTTCATGATCAAGCTGTCCACTTATCCAGCATTGAGTTTGGAACAATTCCACACCCTTAGCTTGCTGGATATCAAGCAAAATTTTTGATAAAAACAACACAATGACAACCCATATGGTTTCTCCTTTAACCAAACCTATTTTTTGCAATTCTTTAAATGTGCATCTCATGCATCATTTAATTGCATTTTAGGTAGGTTACTAATCCTTTTAATTGACCAAAAAAAACTAAAATCATTGCCAAAATCAAAGGCTAGTCAATTTCAAAATCTGATTTTAAAATTAAAAGAAAACACAATGCTATAAAAAAAAGCACAAAAACCGAATAAAGATTTTGCTTCATTTGATAATGCATTTCATTCATAACTTAACCTTAACTTTTAAGGACTTTAAATCATGATTTAAAGTGACTGAAAATGCACTTAAAAGGTTGATATTCAAGTTTGGATAGAAGCACAATAATCATCAAAACAAAAAAAAGAATGTTGCCTTAAGACAATATCCAAAAAATTGAATGTAATTGTGCTTCATTTAATCGAGATCTTATGCAAAACTATCCACACTTTAAACAATCCTTTGACAAGATTAAAGAGGCCTTAAACATGATCAAATTATGTCTAGATTTAATCAAAATCGAAGCAAAAAGAAAGTATTAAAACATCACTTATTTGAAAACGGTTTGCACCAAAAGACATCAAATCAAAAAGCAAAGCATCGTAGATGCTAATCATGATCATAAAACATGTAATGATCATCCAAAGCCTTGAAAGATGGCTCTGATACCACTGATGAGAAAGGCCCAGCCATGCATCACAATGCAAATAACAAAAATAAAACCAAAATTACAAGCGTAGTGAAACAACAAATTAAAATTGGCCTTTCCACCCAAGGTCAATTTCATGGTTTTTGGATGATATGTAGTGCAACAAAACACATGTGTGATCTAGTCATTACCTTGGGTAAAAGGAAAGCTTGATTCCTTGTAAAACTCTATCAAAATAGCCCCTCTAAGAGACCTCACACTAAGCACGATTGTTGCAAACCAAAGCTATCCAAGAAGTTCTTGTGTAACCTTTAACGAAAGTCCACACAATGAATGGAGAAATCCTTACAAGAGGGTGGGATTGCTAAGTTTTCAATGTGCTAGCAACGATGTGTTCTAAAATAGTATTCTTTTCCTTTCACCCTTGGCAAAAGAATAAGAAAGACACTGATTTATCTCTTTACATACTCACAAGGGGTAACACACTACTCACTAGTATTGAATGGTGGCTAGGTTACTTAGATGGGTAGCTTAAGCAAGGTATTTATACCATGGACCAATTTCAGCCCTAATTACATTTTCATGTAATTGCTAATTGGTCTTTACACTAAATTAAACCTTTTAATTAAGTTCAACAAAAGTTCATAACCTCTAGTTTTGATTAAGTACAAGTTAATCACCTCTCCTAATTTAATCTCAATATTCACCTTTTTGTGTAACCCATTAAGCTTCCTACATGTTGACAATGACCTTAAAATGTAATCCATAAATTATATTTAAGATAAGATAAATTCAAACTACTTTGTATTTATCATTGATCACATCAACCATTTTATGATCATAGACCATAAGCAAGATCTAGCAATCTATCATGGCCACCCAAATGTTGAAAAAGTCAATATGGTTTGATTGAACCTTTTAGTGATCAGTCTCTTAGTACAATTAAATCCTTTCATCATGTATCTCAGAAAACTTAGGAGCATGGTGCAATGTCAACTCCTAAACCTTCTTTTTCAGTCATAACATTGATTAGCTATCATGGATTATACGAAACTCATTTCATAAAATCCATTGTGCTCTGCCTAGAGTCTTCACGTAAGCTAACTTATTGTATGAACAATCGACATACATCTCCTTAATCAGTTAAAATGATGAATCCTATGTTGACCACTCATTTGCCTTCTAGTGCTTTATGTTATACCCAATATTCATCCTTTTAAGACATCCTTGGTTAGGACCCAGAGAGATGAAGTCACAGCATAACACTCTACACATAAGGCAACCTGGTGTCTGAAGTCTAAGGATCATTTACATGACTGTCACTTAAAGATATACTCCACTGACACTAGAGTGAAATACCAAATGGAATCTTCATGTCGGGTCATGTTCAATGAACTTGTTCCTAGAACAAGCACCTGCATTTTAGTTCCAAGTATCCCTATACTTCAGCCTATTAGATCAATTATTTATTTTTGAAGTAAGAAACATAGAATGTACTGGTCTTTAAGCATCATTGATGTCCAATCTTAATAATACATTGACTAGGAACAATTTAAAAATTATGCTATAATGCACATGGATCTCATAATTGTAACACTTTACAATTCCCTTGCAAGGCATGTTAATTTTATGGACTTCATCTAATAAACTTACAAGCATGGTCTTATTGATGAAGGAAAACCTCATGTCATTCGGCATGAATGATATAATTGCATGATTGCATGATTGGATCTAGGCCTTAACCAATCTAATGGGCTATAAGGCTCATTCCAACAAAGTTTTCATAGTGAAACCTTAAACATTCTTACCTCAAAAACTTCATTGGAGTGTAAAACCCTTAAAAAACCCTCAACTTAAACAAGGGTTATATGCTGAAATTCGTAAAAATTCAAGTTAAAGAGTAACCATGGTTGTTAACCTCAAAAAAGGCTAAATTTACCTCAAGCACAAGTTGGAAAAGCTTAGTCCTTGTAAGGTATGGTTTTTATGGCTAAGGAAAGGTTTGGTGGGTGAAAGAGAGTGTTGGGAAACTAAGAGAAATGAGATAAAAATCTCATGCTAGAATTTTTATTTCTTTTTTCTGATATAGAGCCTAGGGATCGACCTTTTAAAGCTTAAGGGTCAATCCCCAAGTTAACTTTTTCTTCTCAAACTTGCAAAGATCCATCTTTTGCCTTTAGGGGTTCGATCGTTTTGATTTCTAATAGCTACCTCTTTGTTCCAACTTGTAGGGATAGACCCTATAGCCATTACGGGTCGATCCTTGAGTTGCCAAAAGGTTTTTAAATGTTTCATCTTATGGGGATCGACCCTTCTTTCCTCAAAGGTTGATCTTGAACATTTCCAAAAGCTAAGTCAAGTATTTTTATTGTAGGGATCAACCCTCTGTTCCTCAGGGGTTGATCTTAGACAATTCTAGAAGCTATTCCAAATGTTTTGTGATGTTGGGATCGACCTCCTTTCCTCAAAGGTCGATCTTTGCCATTTTCAGTGTGAAACTGAAAATTTTTGTGAATTTGATAAATTAGACAATTGCCTTGGTGAGCTTAGGAAATGCTTTTTTTTACTTCATAATTAAAGATCATGGAGGTTGCAGAAAGGAATTGGGGTGGAATTAGGCTTAAAAAAGGGTAATTTTTCCAAGTCTAGACTTAAAAAATTGACCCTAGTGCATAGAGGGTCGACCCTATGAAGTAAACATAAGGGTAGGGAAAGCATTTTGCTCTAGGGTCGACCCCAAACCCTATGTAGTCGACTTTAGAGTGCCTAGACAACTTGAATAGACTTAAAAGCCCTAAAACCTTAAAAATCCTCGTTTCTTTCCTATCTTTTTGTTCTTCCACCCATTTTCTCTCAAATTTTACACCTTTCAAAGCCTTCAAACTCCATCAACAAATCTTGGATTCTAAATGCCAAAGGTAAGGATTTTCACTCTCAAAAACTTGGTTTTGATGATTTTTTTTTCTCTCTTTAAAAGCTAGGAATTTTCCAGGTTTTCAAGATTTGGCTAGATTCCTTCGTTTGAAGCTCATCAAGGAGAAGAGATAGGTAAAATGAGTTGTTTATTTGTTGTGTATGAGGTTTGGATAAAATTTTGGTGGAAATAAGGGAAGATTAAATAGGGTTAGAAATGGGTATTCAAAGTAATATGAAATTTTTAGGGGTTTTTGAGAATTTTGGTGATTAAATATCATTTTATTGGGACTTTGAGAGTATTGATAATTGAATATCATATTTAGATGTTATTGGAGTAATTTAAGTTTGTTAAAGAAGTCAAGCTTTTGATGAAAAGTGCTAAGAGGAAAAAGGCATACTTCAAGAGGTGCGTAGATACAACGTTTTTAATTATTTATGATATAATTAAGCATGCCTATTCTATAACCTTGCATTAAAACATATTTTGATGAACTTTGTGATGTGAACAATGATTTCAAGCTTGTTTTATGAAACCTTTATAAACTATGTAAATATGTTACTATGTTTTTAGTTTTGAGCATGGGGAACAAGCCTTTTAATTGTTTGATGCCTCAAAATTTATATTTGTCTATGGTTGATTGAATGATTGATGAACTAACTTAGTTTTTTGTGCACTCTGGTGTTTGGTGATTGAATTCACTTTTTATTTAGAATTGGACTTGAACACTTCGACTTCATTTTGCTTTAAACCCTTTGATCTTATATGGTAAATGGATTCACCTTTCCATTTGGAAACATAACATAAAATGTTTTAATGGAGCTTACTTGAGTTATGGACCTATAGCTAGTGACAGTAGCCACTAGCCATTGTGCACAATGATTTGCTTTAATCGGGTAGTTGACAGAGTCTTACCCCTTTGATTTGGTTTCATTTGGTAATTGATACGATCCTACCACCTTTGATATACAGTCGATGACTATTATGTATCTGACCACTTTGGTGCTAAGGCACACTTTGATTTGGTTGTCCATGCTACTTCGTGCTCCACGATCTATTTGAAATGATATTTGACACTATAGAATTGGAACTTGACTTTTGTTTTGAATTTTGGATTTTGGATTTGGTATTTATGCTGAGTCTGGTCTTTGTATTTGACATATGTTTCGACCTTGGTGCTTGAGTTTCGTATTTAATTAATGTTGGCATTTGGATTTGGCACTCATCTTGACCTTGATTTTTGGATTGAGTATTTGCCCTAACTTTGGTATTTAGACTTGGCATATTAATTTATTATAAATTATGTTATTTTTTATATCCATTAGTTTTTTCCAAGGGTTTTCTAAAAGTAATGACATTATTTCATTTGGAAACTAAACGTTTGTTTTCCCCAATATCTTTGCCAAGCCCAGCTCTACAATATGTTTATTATGCCATTCTTACATAAGAATGCATGTTTGCTTACTTGAGAATTTCGAAAATCGTTAAAGGATTATAATGTACCAAATGATACAATTAAGTTGAATTAAGCCTCGAACTAGTCCACATAGAGATTTTAAGATGAAATTGAGAATTTTAAAACCCCAGAATGACTTAAAATGGTTATTCGGAGTTCGAGAACCGATTTGGAGTCAAATTGAAATTTTCATGACCCAAGGGCAAAATGGTCATTTTGCCACCCGAGATTAAGATGTGAGTGTTGGATGAAATTTTTAACTAAGATTGATCATTTGGAGTATAATTTGAGTTTGAGAAGTGAAGAATTTTAATTTCGACATTTTTTCGAGCATAGGGGTAAAATAGTCATTTTGCCACCCCAAGGGCAAAATTGTAATTTTACACACCCAACACTTGTCCAGCACATGAATTTCACCCATTATTATCATGGATAATTGAAGGATTTTATGTGGTGGAGAAAGAAAGCTTAATAGTTAAGAATTTAAAAATGGACCAATGGTAAGGTGACAAGTGTCAAGCTTTTATTTCTTTATTATTTTCCTTATAAATTAGCACAAAATCAGCCTATTTCTCTTCATTATGGCTGGCCAAAGCAAGAACAAAGGAAGAAAAGAAGAACAAAAATCCTAGAGTGAAAATTCAAGAGAAAATTGGTGGATTTCAAGTAATCAAGCCATCAAAGGTGAATCTACTTAACTCTAGCTTGTGATCTATCTTTCCTATGCATTATTTTGCATTTTTCATGGTTGAATCACAAGATATCATGAAGGATAGTGTGCTGATCAAACCCTAGGAGAGAGAATTTGATGATGATTTAGATAGATTTTTAAGATATATGGATGTTTTTAGTTGTTTATGGTGTTAAGTGTAAGAATTAAGCTTGAAATTCACATATTCCTCATGAGTTCATCATTGGCCGAATCTTCCTTGTAAAGTGTTGATGGTGGATTTGATTTTATTTCAAGCGAATTGGTTAGGAAATGATGAATTATGGTGAGAAAATCAAGTAGGAAAAATCATAGTGTTGATGCACTCACCATGGCCAAAATTCTCAAGAAGAAATGTGAGGATGGTTTTGCTAAATTTTATGTTATTTGACTTGTGTTTGGTGATTTGAAGTATTGGGAGAGAAATGGAATTATTTGGAGTTGAATTGGATGTATTGGCTAATTAATCGGGTGATAGATCGAATTAGGCCAATACCATTTTATTTAGGTACACAATTGAATTTGTGTAGAACACCGTGTTTAGACGAGAAGTCGAACAATTTGCATTCCATTTCATGCATTAGTATAAAGCCTGTATTGGTTTTATAACAATTTAGCATAAATGTAGTAAATGGCTTATTATGCATTATGTCTAGGTGGTGAGCATTCTGGCAAAAGTAAAGAGATAGTACCCGAGGATCAAGACCGGAGTACTCGAAATTCGATTCCCATTACAGTGAATAACCTTATTATCATTTTAATTATCTAAAGTAGTTTTTATTCCTTTTTGTGATTTGATAGAAAAATGAGTTTAAATGGCAAATCTTTATGTTTATAAGCAAAAATGTGATTAAATGAAATGATTTTATAAAATTGTCTCGAAATTGAAAGATGGTTTTGAAAATGGAGTAATTGGAGACTAATTGTTGTGTTATAAATCATGGTTTGAATTGAAGGGCTTATGATGATATTGGCATGAATGGTTGAGTTGGTAAATGGGCTGAAAATGGTTGAACTGTTGATTTGCCTTGAGAGGCTGTAAAACAAAATAATTGCCATGTCATGCTGTTGAATTTTATTGAATTGGTGGGTTATAAATTGATCACTGTAGTGGACGGGTTTCGTGGACCAGCCTATTAGAGGGGCACGATAACCCTATTATATTCATACCTCAACATGAGAGGCGCAGTTGGATAACTCTTGAGGTTAAAACTTTAGAGTTCACTTCACGTCAAACCACCACTTGAGGGTGAACTCAGCCAACGTCAAGGAACGGCTATGTTTTCAAAATAAAAACATGATTTATGCGTACATAACTTTTAACAGTCTTGGCGGACTTGGTTAAGATAGCCCTCGGCCAAGGTATCCTTGATAACTGAGTATGAGAATGATTTTGGCACAAGCCAAAGCTTTTAAGAAATTCATAAGCCATGTTGATTACTCTATTTATATGAATGGATTTTATTTGGTTGAAATGAGTTGAAAGGTGATGAATTACAATATGTTAAACTATTTTATCTGTCTCCATTTACTCAGCTTTAGATATTTTAGATGGTATTTGTTTACTCATTGGGATTATATAATCTCACCACCCTCATTTTCACCCCTTTCAAGCTCAGGATAATCGGTAGATAGCTCATTTCGTTGAGGGCTACAGTTGGACTTACATCCTCAAAAATTGTAGGTTTACCGTTTTTGATACTTTTGGTCGTTCGTGAGCCCGCGTGTCACTGTAAATTAAATCTTATGCTTTGGTTATCTGTATTACAATATGTATAGATTTATTTAGCTTTTACACTACAAAAATTATTTACCGGTAACTCTATAAATATTATTTTATAAAAAATAGAATATTTTATTAAATATTTTTTTTATATTCAAATAGGTATAGTTTCACTTTAAATGAGTGTTTTAGACATCTAAACTTATTTTTTATTATGAAATATGTGTTTTCCACTCGCATACTACATTTTTAGCTGGTTTCAAGAATTTTAAGGAAAAATGACCAAAATGGCCCTGTGAGAAAAAAATTATTTTTCTATTGTTTTGATTTGGAAATAGTTTATAATCTCTCAAAATATGATACTTAACAACTGTTGCTCACAGGGGAGGTGCGAAAATTGATATTAAAGCCTTGCAAGGTTTCGATTGGCATTTCAGGCAATGAATGTCTATCGGGACGTCACGACGATTGTCACGAGCTCGAAGGGAGTACCGGGTCATGACAATTATAGTGGTATCAGAGCTTTTGGTTTTAAAGATCATAGCACAAAGTTTTTGGTTTTAAAGTTATTTTAAAAATTTACAGTGTTAGTGTGGCCCCGAGTTAAGTTAGGTTAGACTGAATAGAATGCATGTATTTGCATGTAAAGCCTGAGGTTGTTTAAACTTGCCTTATTCCTTCTTATAGATTATCATGCCTCCTCGACGTGAACACCCACCTCTCACTAGATCGGTTGGGAAGGGAAGAGGTCGTTCTCAACATCGTCAGCTAGATCCTATAGAGAGGGAATCGGTTGCGACTACTATTCGGGCAACACTTGCTGCTGAGCAAACCGATACTCCTCCACATCCTCCACCTCCTCCGTCACCTACTAGTATTCCTGTCATGCCTCTTGAGGCAGTTCAAGCATTGGCAGCCTTCTTTACTGTTATTACTAGCCAAGCTCAAGCTGGTCAAGCTCTTCCTATAGTTCCTCCAGCTGCTCCTTCAGTACCACCACCCCCACCTCCTGTCCCACCACCAGTGCTAGATGTTTCTATTTCTAAGAAGCTTAAAGAGGCTAGGCAACATGGTTGAGTTTCTTTTATGGGTGAGTCGGACGTAACCGTAGCTAAAGAGGTGGTGCAAATGGCTTTAAGAACTGAGAAGCTTGCGAATGAAAATAGGAGAATGCAAGCTGAGTTAGCAAAAAGGAGAAATTTGAGTGTATCTTCTAGTCAGCCACCAAAAAGGGGCAAAGACTCATCTGTTTCAAGAAGTACTACTACTGTTCAGTAACATCTTCTAAACCTCCATTTTCACAGACACAGTAGAGGCCTTCGAGATTTAACAAATCTGCGATGATTATTTCTGGGAAGAGTTCCGGAGGTTCTAATAGATGCAAAAATTGTGGGAGATATCATGTCGGGCCGTGTAGAAGGCCTGTACTATGTTTTTATTGTGGTCAGTCGGGTCACACTATGAGAGATTGCCCACAGTTAGGATGGGCTACGGTAGCTGCTCCATCTCCACCAGCTCGTACGGATATGCAGAGGAGAGATTCCTCTTGATTACAACCGAGACAGGGATGATTTTGACATACCACCAAGGGTAGATTAAATATGTTGAAAT
Source organism: Theobroma cacao (assembly GCF_053813885.1). Classification (NCBI taxonomy): domain Eukaryota; kingdom Viridiplantae; phylum Streptophyta; class Magnoliopsida; order Malvales; family Malvaceae; genus Theobroma; species Theobroma cacao. The sequence continues at coordinate 12,405,720 of NC_142646.1, forward strand.
CAGTGTTCTAATAAAGTACATATGATAGAAAGCTAGTTTTGTAAATTGTAGTTTCCATGATCATGAAACTCTTGAACTAATAATAAGATGAGCATAAGATGTTGATTCAGGTGGATTAATTTCATGATGATTTTAAGTTGAAGTGATTGGACTATATGAGTTGTAAGACAAAGAAGACCAGTAGTTGTGAATACTAAGGAATTGTGGAACACTAGAAAACAACGAATAATTATGTGTGTGGTGTCATACGTATATGGTGAAGTCACTATACAATATGGAAAGAGTATTCTCAAGTGGGATTTATTGACTGATGATAAGTGGTGTGCAATCTGAGATACATGTAACTATGAATAAATTTGGAGATTTTTGCTTAAGCAAACTCGTACTAAATGTTATGGTAAAGATATATGAATGTTAATGGTAAAATAAATACGTTAAATCAATGTTCTGATCGCACACTTGTGATAGAAAGTTAGTCTTGCTAATTGTGGTATAGACTCGGAGGGAAGCCACATGATTTTGAATAATTGAGGTAGTAGCTTTAAAGGTAGAAGAGTTGCTGGGATAAAGTGAATTCAAACAGTTGCAATGCCACAATACTGACTATCAAACGTTTTCGCGTTAAGAACCCATAATGGCTAGAAAGCATGAGCAAACTGTGAGCAGCATAAAGATTGGACTCACGAGTTGGAAAATGGTCATTGGTTTTGATGTCGAGTTTCGTTATTGGGAGTCTTAAGTGCATTGGGAGAGTGTTAAGATGAATAATATGTTGACTAAAGTCAAATCTTAATAAATAAAGTAAACCTTGTAAAAGGTCAAAGAGGGAGTAAGGCAAAGGTTAGATGAATGTATGAGATATTGATAAGAGACGTCAATACCAAGTGATGAAAATGTGAATAAAGATTTCAATAATGATATAGCAAATGAGTTTATATAGAATATTGTTATGAGAATATGCTAATCTTGTCTTAACTTTGTTGAAAGGAAAGGCTTTGTAACAACACAAGTAAACTAGGTGGTATGCTAGAAACCCTCGGAGATAAATTGAAGCATGAGTAGTTGGGCATGCCTTTATGGAAATGATATACTTGGAGTATGAAAGAGCAAATAAGTGATTAAGTGTTTCAAGAATGTTTAAACGCCTTTGAGAAAGAATTATAAGTTATACGTTATGAGCATAAGATGAATGATTTCGAAACTTGCTAAGGAGCCAAACGGCTAGGTCACGAGTTAAGTGATCACCTGCTGTGAGACATAAGTTTAAGATAGATATCCCTAAGGAAATACTCAAGAGAAGTTCTGCCCTGGATCTCGTGAAAGCAAGCACTAAGTTATGTGGTTATAAAAAGGAAGCTGTAAGCTGAGAGTGATATTAGTATTAATATTGAAAAGTACTTGAGGAGAATCTAGTTTCTAGTCTTGTAATTTCAAGTACAATTTGTAAATTGGTTAAGGAAGAATGATGTTATATTCATATGAAATAGTGAAACAAAGGATGATAGAAGTTGACATTGATAATGAAGTCAGATAATGAAACTTTCCTAATATATTATGGAAATTGGAATTCGAAAATGCTTAAGACATACATGATTCAAATGAGTTTGAGTTTTAAGTGACAAATCAATATTGGAATGCAAGAAGGATACAAGGTAATGTAGAGGCATGAAGGATAATCGAGGAAAAAGGATGACTATTAGGAATTGTGATATTGCATAAGATGCAATGATCACGTTAAGATAAATCTTTGAGGCATCAATGGGATTATAAAGCATACACACATAATAAATTATAATTCAATGGAGATGACATTGTGATACAATAATATATAGTACAAGGAAACTTAAGCATATAATTGGAAATGATGTGGAACTATGCAAAGGCATGATGAGAATTTGTATGAATTATGAAGATTATTCTATTGAATCTTGGTTGTGGATGGGAATGAACAAAGAGAAATTAGTTTGAAGGCATTTGAAAATAGAGACCCGTATACATAATGAGGAATATGGACATTTGAATGTGCGTGTATACGTATGTGTGGAGTTAGTGATGTACACAACTAAAATGAAGAATGGTGTTAATGGTTCGAGATTTGAACTCAATCTATTTGATGAGTTGTATAGATAATGTAATGATCAAGAATCTTATCAGAAGTCGATTTATGACAATCTAAGGAATTTTGGGGAAATAGTTAAGGGAATGTAATCTATAGTACGATTAAACCATATGAGATGGATTAATACGATTAAGAAGACTGAAATTTCCTAAATGCAAGGTAAACATGAAGTATGTGGAAATAATTGAAGCCATTAATCTTCCCTAACGTTGAGGATATGTACAAGAATGAGTATGGGGTGTTAATGATGCCGTAAACTACACAATAGTGTATGAGGATGGGATGAATGAATGAAAGTCGAGAAATTTGATATGGAATGAAGTAATAAGATAGTGATTGGTATACCTAAATAAGTATAAAATGTGATCGAAATTGATATGATTGAGATGGAGTTATGGTTCAAGTTTAATGATAGTAACAGAAGCATGTTTGGTATCTCGATATAAGAGATCATAATTGTAAAGGTTACTGTTGATCTGATTTTAAAGGATAATAATAGACATAAGTTAAGTACTTGAGTTGAATTGGAGGTAAATGAGGTGAACAAATCGAAATTCCCTATAAAGGAGAGGACATAAGAAGTCGAGCATTAGATGAGAAAATAATACCCTCACATTTTCTATGAGTTCAGTAAATGAAATTTTGAGATCAAAATTTTATTTTAAGGGGGGTAATGCTGTCAAGCCTAGCTCTACAATCTGTTTATTATGCCATTCTTACCTAAGAATGCATGTTTGCTTACTTGGGTATCTCGAAAATCGTTAAAGGACGGTAATGTACCAAATGGTACAATTAAGTTGAATTAAGCCTCGAACTAGTTCAAATAGATATTTTAAGATGAAATTAAGAATTTTAAAACCCTAGAATGACTTAAAATGGTGATTCGGAGTTTAAGGACCGATTTAGAGTCAAATTGGAATTTTCATGACTCATAGGTAAAATAGTCATTTTGTCACCCGAGGTTAAGATGTGAGTGTTTGATGAAATTTTTAACTAAGATTGATCATTTGGAGTATAATTTGAGATTGAGAAGCAAAGAATTTTAATTTCGGCATTTTTTCGAGCATAGGGGTAAAATAATCATTTTGCCACCCTAAGGGCAAAATTGTAATTTTACACACCCAACACTTGTCTAGCACATGAATTTCACCCATTATTATCATGGATAATTGAAGGATTTTATGTGGTGGAGAAAGAAAGCTTAATAGTTAAGAATTTAAAAATGAACCAACGGTAAGGTGACAAGTGTCAAGCTTTTATTTCTTTATTATTTTCCTTATAAATTAGCACAAAATCAGCCTATTTCTCTTCATTATGGCTGGCCAAAGCAAGAACAAAGGAAAAAAGGAAGAACAAAAACCCTAGAGTGAAAATTCAAGAGAAAATTGGTGGATTTCAAGTAATCAAGCCATCAAAGGTGAAACTACTTAACTCTAGCTTGTGATCTATCTTTCCTATGCATTATTTTGCATTTTCCATGGTTGAATCATAAGATATCATGAAGGATAGTGTGCTGATCAAACCCTAGGAGAGAGAATTTGATGATGATTTAGATAGATTTTTAAGATATATGGATGTTTTTAGTTGTTTATGGTGTTAAGTGTAAGAATTAAGCTTGAAATTCACATATTCCTCATGAGTTCATCATTGGCCGAATCTTCCTTGTAGAGTGTTGATGGTGGATTTGATTTTATTTCAAGTGAATTGGTTAGGAAATGATGAAGTATGGTGAGAAAATCAAGTAGAAAAAATCATAGTGTTGATGCACTCACCATGGCCGAAATTCTCAAGAAGAAATGTGAGGATGGTTTTGCTAAATTTTATGTTATTTGACTTGTGTTTAGTGATTTGAAGTATTGGGAGAGAAATGGAATTATTTGGAGTTGAATTGGACGTATTGGCTAATTAATCGGGTGATAGATCGAATTAGGCCAATACCATTTTATTTAGGTACACAATTGAATTTGTGTAGAACACCGTGTTTAGACGATAATCTGAACAATTTGCATTCTATTTCATGCATTAGTATAAAGCCTGAATTGGTTTTATAACAATTTAGCACAAATGTAGTAAATGGCTTATTGTGCATTATGTCTAGGTGATGAGCATTCTGACAAAAGTAAAAAGATAGTACCCGAGGATCAAGAATCAAAGTACTCGGAATTTGATTCCCATTATAGTGAGTAACCTTATTATCGTTTTAATTATCTAAAGTAGTTTTATTCGTTTTTGTGATTTGATAGAAAAATGAGTTTAAATGGCAAATCTTTATGTTTATAAGAAAAAATGTGATTAAATGAAATGATTTTATAAAATTGTCTTGAAATTGAAAGATGGTTTTGAAAATGGATTAATTGGAGACTAATTGTTGTGTTATAAATCATGATTTGAATTGAAGGGCTTATGATAATATTGACATGAATGGTTGAATTGGTAAATGTGCTGAAAATGTATGAACTGTTGATTTGCCTTGAGAGGCTGTAAAACAAAATAATTGCCATGTCATGCTATTGAATTTTATTGAATTGGTGGGTTATAAATTGATCGCTGTAGTGGACGGGTTCCGTGGACCAACCTATTAGATGGGCACAGTAACCCTATTATATTCATACCTCAACATGAAAGGCGCAGTTGGATAACTCCTAAGGTTAAAACTTTAGAGTTCACTTCACGCCAAACCACCACGTGAGGGTGAACTCAGTCAACGCCAAGGAACGACTATGTTTTCAAAATAAAAACATGATTTATGCGTACATAACTTTTTAACAGCCTTGGCGAACTCGGTTGAGATAGCCCTTGGCCAAGGTATCCCTAATAACTGAGTATGAGAATGATTTTGGCACGAGCCAAAGCTTTTAAGAAATTCATAAGCCATGTTGATTACTCGATTTATATGAATTGATTTTATTTGGTTGAAATGAGTTGAAAGGTGATGAATTACAGTATGTTAAACTATTTTATCTGTCTCCATTTACTCAGCTTTAGATATTTTAGATGGTATTTGTTTACTCAGTGGGATTATATAATCTCCCTACCCTCCTTTCCACCCCTTTCAGGCTCAAGATAGTCTATAGATAGCTCATTTCGTTGAAGGCTACAATTGGACTTGCATCTTTAAAAACTTTAGGTTTACCGCTTTTGATACTTTTGGTCATTCGTGGGCCCACGTGTCACTGTAAATTAAATCTTATGCTTTGGTTATCTGTATTACAGTATGTATGAATTTATTTAGCTTTTACGCTATAAAAATTATTTACCGGTAACTCTATAAATATTATTTTATAAGAAAATAAAATATTTTATTGAATATTTTTTTTATATTCAAATAGGTATAGTTTCACTTTAAATGAGTGTTTTAGACATCTAAACTTATTTTTTATTATGAAATATGTGTTTTCCACTCGCATACTATATTTTAGCTAGTTTCAAGATTTTTAAGGAAAAATGACCAAAATGTCCCTGTGAGAAAAAATTATTTTTCTATTGTTTTGATTTGGAAATAGTTTATAATCTCTCAAAACATGATACTTAACAACTATTCCTCACAAGGGAGGTGCGAAAACTGATATTAAAGCCTTGCGAGGTTCCAGTTGGCATTCCGGGCAGTAAATGTCTATCGGGACGTCGTAGTGGTTGTTACGGGCTCAATGGGAGTATCGAGTTATGACAATCTTTTACAAAGCTTCAAAGCCTAATATTTATAAATTGTTTTCTTGGAAATACTTAAACATTTTACAAACTGTGATTCTTATTTCAAAGATTTAAGAATGGGTTTTCAACAAAACTTTATAAACTCCTTTTTAAATGAGTTTGTATCCATCGAAACCATAGTTGTTAAATCGAGATATGTATCGTGTATCGAAATCTTATTTTTTAGTATCACATATCGTATCGTATCATAAGATATGGAAAAAAATTTTAAAATTAATTATAAATAACATTTATATATGTCAAATAAAGAAAAAAAATGAAATATATTATATCTTTTAACAAAAATAAAGATTATAAGGCGTAAATTGAAAAGATGATTATTTTTTAATTTAAACTTTCAACATGTATCTTAATAATATAGATTTTTAAATAAAATACATATTTTATCATATTAATTTATTAATTAAAAATTTAAAACACTTATCATGTTAAAATTAAAAGGAAATTCAATTTTTTTAGTATTTTTTTGTTTAAAATCTAAAAATTGAAATGCATAAAATATAATTTTTTATGTTTCAACTCAAAAATAATAAAAAATAAGATCTTTAATAATTAATTTAATATAAGTTTATAAAAAGTGTATTGATTGTATCGTACAATACACCCCCATATCATAAAATACGTATCTCGTATCGTTTGATACACTTCGATAGTTAATCAAATGCGATACAGTTATGGATACGTATCATTTTCTGCTAGTATTGTATCATATAATACGATACAAATATCATATTGCATGATAATGATAACTATGATCAATACTATAGTATTGAAGCTTTGTTTTGACATGTGATTCTACTTGACACATACTCGCACCTTAGGATGTTTGATTTTGTTTGGGGATTGACTTCCCAAATTCTTTGAATATTTGTACTGTTAAAAGGCAAACTTTAATCCATTTGAATGAATTACTTGCATTATTTTTAAAAAGTGTCTTTGATAAATAGTCTCCCGTTTAGATTGTTTCGAGTCATACTCTGCTAGTCCTATTTAGTTTCGTCATTTATGCTTAACCATTATGAATATGACTATGTTTATATCTTGTATTAAATGACATGTACTTGTGATATGCCAATAATGACTACTTTCGTATTCGCAACAAGATTACCTATACTTGTTTTTTTGATAAGTATTGCTTCTGCATTTTAAGCACGTGAGTGTGCAAACTAATTTGACATATTCCTATGTGTTATAATATGTTCATGCATGTTTGATATACAATTTCATGGTGATGAGTCCCATGAGGTAATCCCAAGTATTTGATTTAATTGTTCATTTTAGGCTTGCATGGGTTAAGAGGGTAACTCTCATCGATATCCTTGCACCGATCATGGTCCCTGGGTTTGGGTCTAGACATCCAATAGCTAACTCGAGCAAAACGTCTTCCAAGGGTTGACCTTCTCTCCATGGGGATCTATCCTTCATGCCTTAACTTGGAAAAATACCTTTCTTTGGGAAAATTCATCCAACACCCAAATTATATCAAAGCATAATCCATTCACTTAAATTAAAACAATATCATTAAGCATAAGGTTGCAATTTCACAGTTTTCTAGAAGAACCTACTCTTTTAGATCCATTTGACATGCACGATTTCTTTTCTGTCGATACTCCTTGAAATTTTAATTTGAATATTTTCTGTATGTACTTGCTTAGTTAATTCAATAGTCCTTTTAATTACTTTTTAAAATGAAACTCTATTTTTTAATTGTCCAATTATAAATTCTGTAAGAATTTAAGGGTGCCCATACATATTAGCAATTCTTGTAATAGCAATGTTGAGTTTTGGGTTCATAAAATTAAGTTCTTTTGGCACATTCATGTGAAGTTTTTCGCTCTTTTTTTTTTAGCTTTAATTAATAATCTTAGAAATGATTATGACTTGAATTAAATGTTATAATTGAAGTTACATAATTTTAACAAACATTCTCTTAATAGAAGAAGAGGAGGAAATAAGGTGAAAGGGAATTTAATTGATTAAAGAAAAAGGTGAAGAAAAAAAGAATCGTTGAGAGGGAGTTGGAGAGAGAAAAAAATATTTTTATCTTTTGTGTATTTTTTTAATATTAATATTTAATTAAGTCTTCAAAATTTTTAAATTTACTTTTATAGTAAGGACTTATATTTGATGTAGAGACAATGTATAGTTTTTATACACGGTCAAACCATTAAATAGTGGCAACTCATTAAAAAATAAATTTAAAAAATATTAAGAAAATTAAAAATAAATATTATTATTTTTAAAAAAATAAAAATATATTTCTTATCTCTAACTCCTTCTCACCCAATCTCCTCTTCTTCTTCTTCTTTTGTTCTTGTTCTCTTCAGTCCAAAACCCTAAATTTTTAATTTGATTCGCCAAAGTAATATTTTTTTTCACTGTTTATTTTCTTTTCTTTAATATTTATGGTTGTTTATTTATGGCTCTTAATCTGATTAATAAAAGAGGCTTTCTAAACACTTTTGAGAGTTGAGTATAGACTTGACATTAATAGTACGGGGTTAATTATTGTGTGTGACTAGGCTGTGTGCTACAGAGGACAAGTGTTGCTATTGTTGGATTTTGCATGGCTGCCACTGTTGTTATTGCAAAAATGATTGTGACAAGGACAAAATAGAAGTGTATCTTAATGATGCCAAGGCTTGAGTAAGTCTTAGCACTGCGCATAAGACTTTCCCCAACGTGCCTCCTTCAAATTCTGTCCAATTCATTCAAATGTCTCCAAAAGATAAACCTCTCGTCACTGTATGACCCGCCAAGGCAACGACTCAAACGATATTAACAAGAAAGCTCAACATCAAATACAAACTCTTATAGCAAATTTCTGTGCCGTGTTTACTTCGTCGACAATCTTGTAGTACATTTGGTTTGTAAAATAAAATAAAATAATTATTATGTAAAAATAAAATAAAATTAAAAAAATAAAATAAAATTATTATTATATAATTTAGTTTATTGAATGAAATAGGGTAAAATTTGTTATTATAATTTATTTTAATATTTGATCGATGGGAATAACTTTGGAATAATCAAAAAATAAATAATAAAATGACAAAATTACACTTTATTATAATAGAATTTATTTTCATCAAAAATAAAAATAAATTACATTTTTATTAAACATCAATTTTAATTATTTGAATATTTTTCTCTATTTGCATTTTTCATTTTTTATTTTTTAATCTTTTAATTTTTATTTTCATTAAACATCGATAAGGGAGAAAAAGAAAAAAAAGAAAAAAGAAAAAAAAAAGAAAATACAGTGCTAGGGTTGTAATTAGCTCTATTAAATTCGATATTTTCATCCAATGATATTTTTTTCCTATTGCATCAGCCATGGAGTGGTTAATAATGCGGGGAGGGATGGGAATGGTTAAATTTCAAAGAATGACTATTCTCAACAGTAAAATGCCACCATACAAACAATATAAAAAAAAAAGAAAAGGAAGAACGGCTTAGTATAATCCCACGGGACAGTGACACATTGCTTGGATTGTTTACGCGTGTCAAAAACAAATGTTTTATTTAGATAAACATCAAAATAAGAAACTCTACTCTGCTGTGTCGGTGACTGTACAAACAAATCAACTCCAAAGTCTAAGATGGAATTCCTTTTTTGTTTTAACAATTTCTGTCTTTAATTGTTGTGTTTTTACAAATTCACCCTTTGAATAGAATTGGGTCTGTGACTTTTTCATCCTTCGCGATAATATTGAATCAAAGGTTGCTGCCTTGTTAATCAATCATGGGGCTAGTCATCTCCGTTCTCACAGCACAACATTTGTAAATCTCCAATTATATCTCCAATTCTTACCAAACTTTCAAAGGTTTATCTCCATTAATGAAAAAGAGAAAAAGAATAAAGAAGACGGTACATCAAAGAATAAGATGACTTTGAGAATGGTGATTAAGGAGAAAATCTACAATTTGGAGATATATGTGATACAGAAGTGCAAATTTGTTCAGATATTAATATTTGTTTTCGCCTTATATTTTATTTTATTTATTTTTAAATAAAAATTGTATATTATACAAATAAATGTTTTTAAATATACAAAGTTTGAAATATAAATAATTAAAATTTTAGATGTTAATTTTATTGATGAATATGAAAAAAGAGAGATAAAATACCTTTATCCTTTTAAATTTTGATCGAAATTGTACGAAGGTTCATTAGTTTTCAAAATGGACACCCAGTCGTAAAAAAATTTTTTTTGCTGCACATGTAGGTTCAGCCGTTAGTCAACTGTATTTTCGTCAATTTGCTAACGTGACAAAGATAAAACGATAAGTTTACTCGTGATTAATTTTTAAAATTACTATTATATAATTTTATAATTTTATTTTTTTATTAATTAAAAAGAAAACCTTCCAAGATGGAAAGCATATGAGCTCCCTTGGGCAGCCCCGATCGAACTACCTAAAGGAGCACCAGTGCTCCCCTGTGGAGCCCAATCAGGACTCCCAAGGGAACACCAGATCTAGTGCTCCCTTTTCTTGGGAAGCACCGATTTTTTATAACTATAATAATAATTTTTTAAATTAATAAAAAAGAAAAAATATTTTAGTCTTTTCTTAATCTCTATTAACAGTGTTTGTATTTTTAGGACGGAGTGTCTATTTCAAAAACTAGTGAACCCGTTTGAAATTGCGACTAAAATATAGAAGGGTTGAGGTATTTTACCCAAAAAAATTAAAATGAAATTTATTTTATATATGAATTATTATTATCATCATAGTAGACGTAAATCATTCTCTTATAAAAGGTAATTTAATATTGTTGGGATTCGACCTCATGCTTAAATAGGAGAATAATTAAGAAATTAAAAATATAACACGGTGGAAAATAAGAAACTAGATTTTAATCACAAAAACAGTTGAATTCCACAGGATCAATGTTTGTGTTTTTCATGTAATTTTCAAATAAATTATAAACATTCATAATTTTAAAAGTTACATACATTGCTCTAGATATTGTAATTAAAAGCCAAGTTAATCTGAAAGGTTTGTGATGAAGCAAGTAACCGAAAAGAGAACAAATCAGTGTGAAATCCTATAGTCGAAATCTTTGCTTCTTCACCTTTAAGATTTGTCAAATCTTCAGTCATCTAAGTATTTGGCCTCTAACAGTAATCCACACAGTGGCCGAATAAGATATTCTCAAAGGTAAAATTTTTACTTATGCTAGTAAGTTTTGTTTTTAAAACAAAAAGACTAAAAGTTCTTGCTAAATCTTATTTTTGTAAGATAAAGAAAACTATTTTTCTTTTCTTATTTTTATGAAACGGCTTAAGGCTTAGAGTTTTAGTTGGCTAACATAACATATTTATATAGCCAAACTAAGTTGTAACCCTAGATACAACAGTTTTATTTTTATTCAATTAACTTCTTGTGAACTTAATTAATTTTCTCACTTTATTTTGGTCTATTTCAATTAAGTCCAACTTAATTAATTATCCTTATTTAATCTCAATCATGTCACTTAATGTGTGTCACCCATTTGGCTTCTAACATGTTGGCAATAAATATAAATCCTAATCAAATATCAATTTGATAATTGATTAATATTTGTAGATCATAAGCAACATCTAGCAATACATAATGACCACCCAAATGTTAAAGAGTCAATTAAAGAATTTGACAAAGCCTTTCAGTGATAACCCTCTTAGTGTAATACGGTCTTTTTATCAAATATCTCGGATTTGTCATAAAGCATGGCTCAATGTCTACTTATAACATTCCAAATTAGTTCTCATAATTCATGACTAATGTTATGAATTTAGGAAACTAATTTTCCTCAAATTCGTCATGCTTTGGCCAAAGACTTTATACAAGTTAATCAAGAATTGAGAACAAGTGAGATACATCCCTTCATATCACTTGGGATGATGAATCCTCTCTTGACTACTCATTCACCTTTGCATGCTTCATGGCATACCCAAAAACATCTTGTTTAGACATTTGGTCGCCTCTAAACCCGTAAAGGTGAAAACAAAGTATGTCATTCCCCATACAAAATGACCTGGTATCTCAAGTTTGAGGGCTAGTTTGCACAACTATCACATGAGAACATATTCCATAAATACTTGAGTGAAATATTAAATGGAGTTCTCATAACAGACCATGTTCAGTGAACTTGTTCTTTAACAAACATCCAAATGTTATCCTCAAATATCCCATATACTTCAATTTATGAGATCGATTGTGTGAGACCCTGTCAAGCTCAATTAAAAGACGGTATTGTATCGAGTGGTACAACTAAGTTAAATCGAGCCTTGAACTAGTTCAAATAGAAATTCTAAGAGGAATTTGAAAATTTTAAAACCAACAGAATGGCTTAGAATAGTGATTTGGAGTTCAAGGTCCAGTTTGGAGTCCATCAGAAAATTGACCAATTAGGGACAAAACGGTCATTTTACCATTTGATGATTAAATGGAGATTTTTAGCCAATATTTGATCACATTTGACCAAGAATAATTATATGAAATATAATTATGATTATTGGAGTATAAAATGATGTTTAGTAGTGAAAAATTGTGATTCCCGGTATTTATGGAGCAAAAGGGCAAAATGGTAATTTTGCCACTAGTGGACTAAACGAAAATTTTTTTTAAACAATTTTTGCCCCATTTGGTTAATATTGATCAATATTAGTGTTATTTTAGGTTGAAAAGTAGAAATAATGAGATTCCGGTACATTTCGAAGTATAAGGGCAAAATCGTAATTTTTTTTGTCTCGGGGGCAAATCAGTAAAATTTTCTGCCCAGCACTTGTCAAGACCAAGGGATTTTAATTGTGGTAGGATTGGATAAATACCAGAATATTTGTGGTGGAAAATTAAGAAGAAAAAGTCAAAAAGTTGAAAATTAGGCCAATAAGCATGTGACACATGGCATGCTTGATTATTTTATTATTTTCTATAGAAATCAGCCCATTAAATCCCCAATTCCCTCACCATATTCGGCCTAGACATCCAGCAACAAGAAAAAAGGAAGAACAAAAGGAAAAACAAGAAAACCTAGGTGGAAATTCAAAGAAAAAGTGAAGAAATCAAGGAAACAAGCTAGGTAAGTTAAAATTTCTTTAATTCTCCTTGATACCTAGCTTACCCATGCTTTTGTTCTTGATTTCCATGGTTGAATATTGAGTTATCATGATGAATTCAATTCTGAAAAATGGGTATGGAAGAGGAATTGTTGTTGGAATAATTTGATTTTAGACTATGTTAGTGTTTAGGGATAGTTAAGCATGGTTATGAACAAAAACACAAAAGAAATATTCAATTTCTCTAGGGTTCCTTGTTGGCTGAACCATGAGGGCTGAATATCAATGGGGTATTGTTTTTATTTCAAGGAAAATGGCATGGAAAATGATGAAGTAAGGTGAAACGGTTATGTAGAAAAAGATTCGATGCTAGTACACCAAATGACCAAATTTTTTTCTATAAGGAATTGTGAGGGTTCTAATGCTGAATTTGGCTTTATTTAAATGTATGTGGTAAATTAAGGTATTAGAGGAGAAATGAATTAATTTGGAGGTGATTTGGACACAATCGCCGATTAATCGGGTGATCGGTCAAATTTAATCGATACCGTGATTAAGCGGTAATCAGACATATTTTTGCATTACATATCAAGCATTAGTAGTTTAAATTAATTTATATCAATTTAGGGACAATATAGTAAATTCCTCGACTTTGTTATTTGTCAAGGTGGTGAGACGTCCGGAAAAGGCAAAGGAATTACGCCTGAGGACTATTAGTCAGAGTTCACCCAGAATCCGAATTTTCAACACCTGTGAGTGGACTGCCTATCAAAATTGTTTTGAGAATATGACTGTTTTGAACAAAGTGTTTGAATGATTTTATGCAATTTTTCATGAAAATGAATGCCTTGGGAACAAGCTTTTGAGAAAAGGTTTATGTTATGAAATGTGGTTATTATGGATTTCTATGTGGCTGCATTATGTTGATATACATATATGCTTGAATATAATGTTGTGTAATTATGTTGACTCGGCTATGTGCGAGTAGGGAGTGTGCATAAGCCGAGGATGACCCGGTTATGTGCGAGTAGGGAGTGCGCATAATCCGGTGATGACCCAGCCATGTGCGAGTAGGGAGTGCGCATGAGCTGGTGATGATGATGATGAGCTGGTGATGATGATGATGGGTTGGTGAGATGATGATGATGGGTATATACGTATATATATATATATATATATATATATATATATATATATATATATACATATGTAAATGTGTGTGATATAGCAAATTGATGGACAATGATTTATGGTTGTAATGTACGTAAAATTTGACACATTATACTTTGAGAATTTTCATGAATGTTAGGTTGATTTTATTAGTTTAGCAGGATGGCTTTTGTTGAGTGAGGAAAAATGTTTCTCTTGTTGCTTTGTTTTCACTGCATCGAAATTCATGCTCGTTGTAGCGAAAAACTCTGGGGTTTGGAGGGGTTTTAAATAGGAATGAACTAAATTGCATTGTTTGAAACAAGTGCATCATGATTTTAAATATTTCCTAATTGTTGCTTGTTCCCTTCCTTGTTCACTCACTGGGTTTATACTCACCATTTTCAAATTCATGTTTTCAGATCACGAGGTAGCCGATAATTAGGACGAGGTGTCCTTGTAGATCTGTGTACATCTTCTGGTAGGTGTCTCGGCATTCGGTAGCTGTATATCCATCCGAGTCACTCCGCTGGAGGTCAAGTATTATTTTGTTATGTATAGATGAACTTAAATGTAAATTTTAAAAGAGTAATGCCAGTACGAGTTGGCAATGTATATCACTATTTTGACTCAAAGTCATGAAATAGGACTTAGTGATAATAAATAGAATCATAAGTAAGATAAATAATAGGCTTGCTTGGGTTTAGTGGATTACGTCCATTGGATCCATGCGCCGGTCATGACCCGAAATTTGGGTCGTGACAGTATTGGTATCAGAGCAAAGGGTTTTACCTGATCCTTGGGAACTCTCACGCGTGAACAGGGGCGAAGCGTGGCTCTCCGTCCAAGGGCTTATGGGGGTTGAGTGGTACGTCCCTCCCTATGAGTGCTCTGATAGGTACCTATTGTCGCCTCCGTAGCGATGGGGTTGAGTGGTACGTCCCTCCCTAGTGACAGTATTGGTATCAGAGCCCTAGGTTTGTCTAGGTCCTAGAACTTCCTTTTTGTTAGTCCAGCGGAGAGTCGGGTCTTTATGTGGGAACTTCAGTTGTAAAGTGTGAACCGCGGCACATTTTACAACCAAATGACCGCATAGATTCCCTATCTTAGAAACCACCTGTTGCTTTAAGTATGATTATAATATGTGTTTAATAACAGGCGTTTGCTTTTGTCTAGGTAAGAATGCCGCCTAAGACACGAGCCGCCTCAAGACGGGCAAGGGAGCAAGATGTTCCCATTGAGATGGCAGATAGACCACGGGCATCCACCCAGAGAGGCCGAGGTAGACGTGGCAGGGTCACTAGGCCGGTGGGGTTGGATACGCCTGTGAGTAGGCAAGAAGAGGGACAGTCCTCAGGTGATGTAGATAGACACCCAGCTAGGGGTATTACTATTGAGGATTTGGCGGCAGGCCTACAGGGAGTTAACCGGGTTGTAGAGATGATGGCGACCCGCATGGAAGATATACAAAGGGTAGTAGAGGGGAGACCTACAGTACAAGAATCCCCTAGCTCCCAAGGACAGGCCGATCACCAACATCATGAGGAGGAAAGGGGACATCTAGATATTTCTCTTCCTGACTTTCTCAAGCTTAAGCCTCCAACATTTACAGGGTCTGATGCATCGGAGAAACCCCAGGTTTTCTTGGATAAGATGGAAAAAATTTGTAAAGCCTTGGGATGTTCTAGTGTTCGGTCAGTTGAGCTAGCCGCCTTCCAATTAGAGGATGTGGCGCAGGAATGGTATAGCTCTTTATGTAGAGGCAGACCGACTAATGCAACACCGTTGGCCTGGAGTGAGTTCAGTGTAGCCTTCTTAGATCGATTCTTACCACTCAGTGTGCGTAATGCTAGAGCTAGAGAGTTTGAGACTTTGGTACAGACTTCAAGCATGACGGTGTCTGAGTATGACATCAAGTTCACGCAGCTAGCTCGTTATGCGCCCTATCTCGTTTCTACTGAGGAGATGAAGATTCAGAGATTTGTGGATGGGTTAGTGGAGCCATTATTTAGGGCTGTGGCATCCCGAGATTTCACTACCTATTCTGCAGCAGTGGATCGTGCTCAACGCATCGAGATGAGGACCAATGAGAGTAGGGCTGCGAGAGATAGAGCAAAAAGGGGCAAGACAGAGGGTTATCAGGGCCGTAGAGATTTCAGCAGTGGTGGTTCATCTTCTAGCCGTCAGGGTCCACAGAGGGACTCACGGTTACCGCAGCAGGGGAGTGACGCACCTGGTGCTAATATTAGGGTGGGACAGAGAACCTTCAATTCTAGGAGGCAGCAAGATTCTAGACAGAGTAGTCAAGTCATTCGCTCTTGTGATACTTGTGGGAGACGACATAGTGGACGGTGCTTCCTTACTACAAAAACTTGTTACGGGTGCGGTCAACCTGGGCATATTAGGAGGGATTGTCCGATGGCACATCAATCACCAGATTCTGCTCGTGGTTCCACTCAGCCAGCTTCATCTGCTCCGTCAGTTGCTGTCTCATCTGGCCGGGAGGTTAGTGGATCGAGAGGTAGAGGTGCGGGTACTTCCTCTCAAGGCAGACCATCTGGGTCCGGACATCAAAGTTCTATTGGTAGAGGCCAAGCGAGGGTGTTTGCTTTAACACAGCAGGAGGCTCAAACATCCAATGCCGTGGTCTCAGGTATTCTCTCCGTTTGTAATATGAATGCTCGAGTACTATTTGATCCTGGTGCTACCCATTCTTTTATCTCTCCATGTTTTGCATCTCGGTTGGGTAGAGGTCGTGTTAGGAGAGAGGAACAATTAGTGGTGTCTACTCCTTTAAAGGAGATATTTGTGGCCGAGTGGGAATATGAGTCTTGTGTAGTGCGAGTCAAGGATAAAGACACTTCGGTGAATCTAGTGGTGCTAGACACCTTAGACTTTGATGTAATCTTGGGGATGAATTGGTTATCACCCTGTCATGCTAGTGTGGACTGCTATCATAAATTGGTTAGATTTGATTTTCCCGGTGAACCATCATTTAGTATTCAGGGGGATAGGAGTAATGCTCCAACCAATTTGATATCGGTCATATCTGCCAGAAGATTATTACGACAGGGTTGTATAGGTTACTTGGCTGTTGTAAAGGATAGTCAGGCAAAGATTGGAGATGTAACTCAAGTGTCGGTGGTGAAGGAGTTCGTGGATGTATTTCCTGAAGAGCTACCAGGTTTGCCTCCTGAACGGGAGGTTGAGTTTTGCATAGATTTGATTCCCGACACTAGACCTATATCCATACCCCCATATAGAATGGCACCTGCAGAGCTTAAAGAGCTTAAGGATCAGTTGGAGGATTTGTTGGATAAAGGTTTCATACGACCTAGTGTATCCCCATGGGGAGCACCAGTGTTATTTGTGAAGAAGAAAGATGGGTCACTTAGGTTGTGCATTGATTATCGACAGCTTAATAAAGTGACGGTGAAGAATAAATATCCTCTCCCAAGGATAGATGATTTATTTGATCAACTACAAGGAGCACAATGTTTTTCTAAGATAGATCTGCGATCTGGGTACCATCAGTTGAGAATCCGGAACGAAGATATACCCAAGACCGCATTTCGAACAAGATATGGGCACTATGAGTTCTTAGTGATGTCATTTGGGCTCACGAATGCTCCTGCAGCCTTTATGGATTTGATGAACCGAGTGTTCAAACCTTATTTGGATAAGTTTGTAGTGGTGTTTATTGATGATATTTTGATATATTCAAAGAGTCGAGAGGAGCATGAGCAGCATCTTAAGATAGTGCTCCAAATTTTGAGAGAACATCGATTGTATGCTAAGTTCTCCAAGTGTGAGTTTTGGCTCGAAAGTGTTGCATTCTTGGGGCATGTGGTCTCTAAGGAGGGGATACGAGTTGATACAAAGAAAATTGAAGCAGTGGAAAAATGGCCAAGGCCAACATCAGTTACGGAGATTAGAAGCTTTGTGGGTTTAGCTGGCTATTATCGTCGCTTTGTGAAAGACTTCTCCAAAATAGTTGCCCCTTTGACTAAGCTGACACGTAAAGATACAAAATTTGAGTGGTCTGATGCTTGTGAGAATAGTTTTGAGAAGCTTAAGGCATGTCTCACCACAGCTCCAGTGTTAAGCCTGCCGCAAGGCACAGGGGGTTACACGGTGTTTTGTGATGCATCGGGGGTTGGTTTAGGATGTGTATTGATGCAACATGGGAAGGTGATTGCGTATGCATCTAGGCAACTTAAAAGGCATGAGCAGAATTACCCCATACACGATTTGGAAATGGCAGCAATCGTGTTTGCCTTAAAGATTTGGAGACATTACTTGTATGGTGAGACTTGCGAGATATACACGGACCACAAAAGTCTGAAGTATATATTTCAGCAGAGGGATCTTAACTTACGGCAACGTAGATGGATGGAGTTGCTAAAGGATTATGATTGTACTATTCTTTATCATCCCGGTAAGGCCAATGTAGTGGCGGATGCCTTGAGTCGAAAATCAATGGGAAGCTTGGCACATATTTCCATTGGTAGGAGATCTTTGGTTAGAGAGATCCATAGCTTGGGAGACATAGGTGTGCGTTTGGAAGTTGCGGAGACAAATGCTTTGCTAGCACACTTTAGAGTGAGGCCTATTTTAATGGACAGGATTAAAGAAGCACAAAGTAAAGATGAGTTTGTGATTAAGGCCTTAGAGGATCCTCAGGGTAGGAAAGGAAAAATGTTTACTAAAGGCACAGATGGAGTGTTGAGGTATGGAACCAGACTTTATGTGCCTGATGGTGACGGGTTGAGGAGAGAAATATTAGAGGAAGCTCACATGGCAGCTTATGTGGTACATCCAGGGGCTACAAAAATGTATCAAGATTTGAAAGAGGTGTATTGGTGGGAAGGACTTAAGAGAGATGTAGCTGAGTTTGTCTCCAAGTGCCTAGTTTGTCAGCAGGTTAAGGCCGAGCATCAAAAGCCTGCAGGGCTACTACAGCCATTACCAGTACCCGAGTGGAAGTGGGAACATATTGCTATGGACTTTGTAACGGGTTTGCCTCGAACCAGTGGGGGATATGATTCAATTTGGATAGTAGTGGACCGGTTAACAAAGTCAGCTCATTTTCTTCCGGTTAAGACTACTTATGGGGCTGCCCAATATGCTCGAGTTTATGTGGATGAGATAGTGCGACTACATGGTATTCCCATTTCTATAGTATCTGACAGAGGAGCTCAGTTTACTAGTAGGTTTTGGGGAAAGTTGCAAGAAGCATTGGGCACTAAGTTGGATTTCAGCACAGCTTTCCACCCTCAGACTGATGGACAATCTGAACGGACCATACAGACATTGGAGGATATGTTGAGGGCTTGTGTGATAGACCTTGGTGTCAGGTGGGAACAATATTTACCCTTAGTGGAATTTGCCTACAACAACAGTTTCCAAACTAGCATCCAAATGGCACCATTTGAGGCCTTATATGGACGAAGATGTAGGTCACCCATTGGATGGCTAGAGGTGGGAGAAAGGAAACTTTTGGGGCCTGAATTGGTGCAGGATGCAACCGAGAAAATACACATGATCCGTCAAAGGATGTTAACAGCACAAAGTAGACAGAAATCATATGCTGATAACCGACGGAGAGACTTGGAGTTCCAAGTAGGAGATCATGTATTTTTGAAAGTTTCGCCAACTAAAGGGATAATGAGGTTTGGCAAGAAAGGGAAGTTAAGTCCTCGGTATATAGGGCCATTCGAGATCTTAGAAAAGGTTGGAGCGGTGGCTTATCGTTTGGCATTACCACCAGACCTCTCTAATATTCATCCCGTGTTTCATGTATCCATGCTTAGGAAGTACAACCCAGATCCATCACATGTAATACGGTATGAAACAATTCAGTTGCAAGATGATCTAACCTATGAGGAACAACCGGTAGCTATCCTTGATAGGCAAGTTAAAAAGCTCCGTTCAAAGGATGTAGCCTCAGTGAAAGTGTTGTGGCGGAATCACACTAGCGATGAGGTAACGTGGGAAGCTGAGGATGAGATGCGGACAAAGCATCCACACCTCTTCGATATGTAAAGGTAAGCCACTCTACATTGAATTTAAATTCGGGGACCGAATTTTTATTAGTGGGGGAGAATGTGAGACCCTGTCAAGCTCGATTAAAAGACGGTATTGTATCGAGTGGTACAACTAAGTTAAATCGAGCCTTGAACTAGTTCAAATAGAAATTCTAAGAGGAATTTGAAAATTTTAAAACCAACAGAATGGCTTAGAATAGTGATTTGGAGTTCAAGGTCCAGTTTGGAGTCCATCAGAAAATTGACCAATTAGGGACAAAACGGTCATTTTACCATTTGATGATTAAATGGAGATTTTTAGCCAATATTTGATCACATTTGACCAAGAATAATTATATGAAATATAATTATGATTATTGGAGTATAAAATGATGTTTAGTAGTGAAAAATTGTGATTCCCGGTATTTATGGAGCAAAAGGGCAAAATGGTAATTTTGCCACTAGTGGACTAAACGAAAATTTTTTTAAACAATTTTTGCCCCATTTGGTTAATATTGATCAATATTAGTGTTATTTTAGGTTGAAAAGTAGAAATAATGAGATTCCGGTACATTTCGAAGTATAAGGGCAAAATCGTAATTTTTTTTGTCTCGGGGGCAAATCAGTAAAATTTTCTGCCCAGCACTTGTCAAGACCAAGGGATTTTAATTGTGGTAGGATTGGATAAATACCAGAATATTTGTGGTGGAAAATTAAGAAGAAAAAGTCAAAAAGTTGAAAATTAGGCCAATAAGCATGTGACACATGGCATGCTTGATTATTTTATTATTTTCTATAGAAATCAGCCCATTAAATCCCCAATTCCCTCACCATATTCGGCCTAGACATCCAGCAACAAGAAAAAAGGAAGAACAAAAGGAAAAACAAGAAAACCTAGGTGGAAATTCAAAGAAAAAGTGAAGAAATCAAGGAAACAAGCTAGGTAAGTTAAAATTTCTTTAATTCTCCTTGATACCTAGCTTACCCATGCTTTTGTTCTTGATTTCCATGGTTGAATATTGAGTTATCATGATGAATTCAATTCTGAAAAATGGGTATGGAAGAGGAATTGTTGTTGGAATAATTTGATTTTAGACTATGTTAGTGTTTAGGGATAGTTAAGCATGGTTATGAACAAAAACACAAAAGAAATATTCAATTTCTCTAGGGTTCCTTGTTGGCTGAACCATGAGGGCTGAATATCAATGGGGTATTGTTTTTATTTCAAGGAAAATGGCATGGAAAATGATGAAGTAAGGTGAAACGGTTATGTAGAAAAAGATTCGATGCTAGTACACCAAATGACCAAATTTTTTTCTATAAGGAATTGTGAGGGTTCTAATGCTGAATTTGGCTTTATTTAAATGTATGTGGTAAATTAAGGTATTAGAGGAGAAATGAATTAATTTGGAGGTGATTTGGACACAATCGCCGATTAATCGGGTGATCGGTCAAATTTAATCGATACCGTGATTAAGCGGTAATCAGACATATTTTTGCATTACATATCAAGCATTAGTAGTTTAAATTAATTTATATCAATTTAGGGACAATATAGTAAATTCCTCGACTTTGTTATTTGTCAAGGTGGTGAGACGTCCGGAAAAGGCAAAGGAATTACGCCTGAGGACTATTAGTCAGAGTTCACCCAGAATCCGAATTTTCAACACCTGTGAGTGGACTGCCTATCAAAATTGTTTTGAGAATATGACTGTTTTGAACAAAGTGTTTGAATGATTTTATGCAATTTTTCATGAAAATGAATGCCTTGGGAACAAGCTTTTGAGAAAAGGTTTATGTTATGAAATGTGGTTATTATGGATTTCTATGTGGCTGCATTATGTTGATATACATATATGCTTGAATATAATGTTGTGTAATTATGTTGACTCGGCTATGTGCGAGTAGGGAGTGTGCATAAGCCGAGGATGACCCGGTTATGTGCGAGTAGGGAGTGCGCATAATCCGGTGATGACCCAGCCATGTGCGAGTAGGGAGTGCGCATGAGCTGGTGATGATGATGATGAGCTGGTGATGATGATGATGGGTTGGTGAGATGATGATGATGGGTATATACGTATATATATATATATATATATACATATGTAAATGTGTGTGATATAGCAAATTGATGGACAATGATTTATGGTTGTAATGTACGTAAAATTTGACACATTATACTTTGAGAATTTTCATGAATGTTAGGTTGATTTTATTAGTTTAGCAGGATGGCTTTTGTTGAGTGAGGAAAAATGTTTCTCTTGTTGCTTTGTTTTCACTGCATCGAAATTCATGCTCGTTGTAGCGAAAAACTCTGGGGTTTGGAGGGGTTTTAAATAGGAATGAACTAAATTGCATTGTTTGAAACAAGTGCATCATGATTTTAAATATTTCCTAATTGTTGCTTGTTCCCTTCCTTGTTCACTCACTGGGTTTATACTCACCATTTTCAAATTCATGTTTTCAGATCACGAGGTAGCCGATAATTAGGACGAGGTGTCCTTGTAGATCTGTGTACATCTTCTGGTAGGTGTCTCGGCATTCGGTAGCTGTATATCCATCCGAGTCACTCCGCTGGAGGTCAAGTATTATTTTGTTATGTATAGATGAACTTAAATGTAAATTTTAAAAGAGTAATGCCAGTACGAGTTGGCAATGTATATCACTATTTTGACTCAAAGTCATGAAATAGGACTTAGTGATAATAAATAGAATCATAAGTAAGATAAATAATAGGCTTGCTTGGGTTTAGTGGATTACGTCCATTGGATCCATGCGCCGGTCATGACCCGAAATTTGGGTCGTGACAGATTGCTTACTTTCCAAGTAAAGAGACTTAATATGCACCAATCTTGGAGCATTGTCAATGCCTTGTCTTGACAATACAATAAGCAAGAACAATTTTAGGAAAATGGCTTTGATGCATAGTGATCTCATAATTGTAGCAACTTTACAATTCTCTTGTAAGGCTTTTATGTTCCATAGGCTTCATCCAATTGGTACTTAATAACTCCTTATTATTGCACTAACATGAAGGAAAATCTCTATCACATATAGTTATTGATTAAATATGCATTAAATGACAACATATATTCCTTAACCAATCCATTTGGGTCAAAGGCATATACCAACAATCTCCCACTTACACTTGAGCCAATTGCTAACGTATCCCATATCAAACTTTTTCGCTGAGCGACTGTGTCTCTATTAGGACAACACAAATTGCATTATTTGAGAATATGTTAATTTATATGTTTGACAATCTTCATTGTCATAATTGAAATACTAATTTAGATCACAACGAGACCTTAATTCCATGTTATGGCTCTTGTTGTTACTTTAACAACTTGGAATCATTTATTAGTTTATTAAACCAATGATCCAAAGATCTCTTCTTTTATAGCCTAAACAAAAGGTTTGTATGTGATTATAAATATGATCATGCAGCTATCTCTTGTTGTGAAACCATTCCAATACAACTGCTTAATCATGACATTCCAACAATTCCAGTACAACTGCTCAATCATGACATTCCAATACAACTGCTTAATCATGACTTTATGCCACTTCTAACATTTAGGATTCTCTCTATGTTAAACTCTTTTAACATATCATCATAAATTCTTTTGTTGAGTCCTTTTTTAGGCTCTAACTCTTTAGTTCCATTTTGTTTTTCTTGAGCTACCAACTGTATCTTATGCACGTTTAATGAGTAACTTATCTTACTCCCACTAGCCTTATGATTTGCACCAAATATGTTTATCTTATTCAATGTGTGACACCCCGTACCCCGTATAGTAGTCAACATGATCGTATCGATAAGACGGAAGGTTAATTGACGTGAATTTACGTACCAAAGAGCGGTGACGGGTGAGAGGAATATATTGGAGCAAAATATTCCACACACGAGAAATAATAGTTAAATAATAATAGTTTGTTGATGATGAATTAGTGAGATAAAAGGTGACTTGGAAGTGAATCGGGGCATAATAAGACGTTTTGAGACCTGAGGAGACAAGTGTGAAATTTTAAAATAAAATAATATTTTATGAATAAAATAATATTAAAATATTAATATTTTATCTGTTTATCAAAATTAGTCATGAAAGAGGATTATATGACTAATCTAAGTGGGGGAGAAGAAATAAGGAAGAATTTTGAAGAAAAATAATGACAGTTGTGCCCACGTGTCTTTATTAAATAGAGTTAGAGCGGGTAAGTAAATATTTAAATATTATGGTGATACCGCGTTGAAGTGCAAACTTTATATTTTATTTGCACACATGTAAAGGAAGAAAAATAGAAAGAAATTGGAATTAAAAGATGGTTAAGAAGATTAAATTAAAAAAAGGGAGAAACTTGGAGGGCTAAACGGTAATTTTTCCATGAGCTTGGTCTTTTCTTCCTTATCCATTGCCGGTCCTTATCTTCTCCATAAGGCATTTTTCTTTTTCTTCTTCTTCCTCCCAATGTGACTTTCTTTCTTCACCATAAAAATCAAGTTTTTTCTTCTCATTTCTCTTCTTTTCTTCCTTATCCATTGCTGGTCCTTATCTTCTCCATAAGGCATATTTCTTTTTCTTCTTCTTCCTCCCAATGTAACTTTCTTTCTTTACCATAAAAATCAAGTTTTTTCTTCTCTTTTCTCTTCTTTTCTTACTTCTCCATTCTCCTACCCCTTTATTCACCCAACCCAAAACTCTCAACCTCATTTTTCATCACAACTGAACCCTAGGAGAGGGAGAAAGGAAGAAAGAAAGGAAAAGGAAGAGAAAAGCTTGGAGAAGGCTTGGCCTTGGAGGAGAAAAGAGAGAATTGAGAGGTTTTCCTCTCGACCCACACACCATTATTGAGGTTTGAAAAGATTAGTGGTTTGCCTTGTGGATTTTAAGGCAAGGAAGGTAGAAATTGATGTTTTGTTTGAAAGCATGTAATTTGAACCAATTATAATGTGAGGTTTTGTTTGTGGTAGCAAGGATCAACAAAGATCCAAGGAACCTGAGGCATATGTATGGAAGAATCTTGGAATGCGTGGTGATTTTGAGCTAGATTAAGTGATGGGTAAGCGTTCTAACCTCTAAGTGACAAGTAGAAAAGAAAAATGAGATATGTATTGATTGTTTCTGCTTATGGCAGCATGTAAAAGTAAATTGTGGTGCATGTGGACTTAGAAAATGTTTGATGGAATTAAATTTATAGTTACTGCCATATGTTAGGCTATTGGGTGGATATGATGGTTGAACTTGATAAATAACCTTAAAAAAGATTAATATATGTGCTAGAGTCATAAATGAGTTACCGGTATTTATACTCTAAAGAATTACACAAGCAAAGGATAAAGGCAACTTTGGTAAAAATATATCAAGATATAAGTTAGTTGAATAAGGATTCAATATTTGAATGAAAAAAAGAAGTATAAATGATATACACTAAAGATATTGAATTTGGATTGTTGCTAGGAAGTGCAAAAGTAAAGATAGTGTACTGTGGTGGCATGCCAAAAGAAATAATCAGTGATGGCAAGTAGAAATAGCTAGATATGCCTCCAAACTAATAGCAATATAGTATGCTGCTATTGTAAAGTGAGTGAACTTGCATTTAAAATGTTTTGAACAAATGCATATGTGTTGAATCAAGTATTAGAATATCTTTGGTTGACTCTTTTAAAATTTATGCATGGGATCAAGCTTTTCACAAGTGATCTTTCTATGTTTTTAAATGTATAATGTGATGAATTACGTATTTGAAATATTATGTTGAATTGCCAATTGAATTGTGGCATGTGATGTATTGTTATGCAAAGATTCTTGTTACATGTTGTTATGTGTGCCATGCATTGAAATGTAATGGTGAATGATAATTATAATCAGGCGTGTGCAGTGTGGGAGTGCTCATGATGGTGCCAGTAGTGTGCGGTGTGGGAAAGCACATGCCGATGATATATGCCATGTGTGGTGTGGGAGAGCACATGATGATGATAATATATGCCATGTGTAGTGTGGGAGTGCACATGATGCTTGCCATGTGTAGTGTGGAGTGCACATGAGCTGAGTTGAGGTTGGCAGGAGTATGTGCAGAGCCATTATAACTAGTGTGGGGATGACCTTGGTGTATGGTTGAATTATCTATATATTTATATATACATAATGTATACGTGAATTTTTACACGCATATGCACTTGTCCTGTAGAGTAGAGATTTTTGGAAAATGTAATGTGATTGAATTGTATATTGAAGGTTGATATTCTTAAATGTTTCCAAAATGAGTTGAAAAAAGCAGCACGGCATCAAATTTTGTTTATGATATACAAAATTACATGGTTTCAATATATGTGCATCGTGTTTTCTAAAAATCTTTCGTATCGTTTGCTTGTTCCCTTTTTATGTTTACTCACTGGGTTTATACTCACATTTTTCAACTTCATGTTTTAGTTTTCAAGATCGAAGGTAGTTGGATCCTAGTTAGAAGTGCTCCCTCCTATTCATCTTTCAATAGGTTCACTACGACTCTCAATGATAGCACCCATGCCTAG
The DNA here is from genome assembly GCF_053813885.1 of Theobroma cacao. Lineage (NCBI taxonomy): Eukaryota > Viridiplantae > Streptophyta > Magnoliopsida > Malvales > Malvaceae > Theobroma > Theobroma cacao. The sequence goes on from NC_142646.1 coordinate 12,432,303, forward strand.
AGTCACTCCGCTAGTAGTCAAGGGTCTGTTGCATGTATATATGTGATGGTTTAATGTATATTGTGAGATTTGTTGTGAACTTCGTATGAACTTGATTTTCACGATTTAAATTTTGAAGAGATTGTTATTAGAAATTACGAGTTTTAGATCTTAAAGAAAAAGAAGTGATAGACGGGTTCACATAGAGAGGCTTGCTTGGGCTTAGTGGGCTATGCCTATTGGTTTGGATTAACTAGGTTTGGAATGCTTTGTGATTCATCTCTTATGAATTCAATATGATAATTAATTGTTTTTTAGTTCTAAGTAATCTTAATTTAGATCTTTTATCTTAATAAGAATGCTCCTTAGCTAAATGTGTTCATAATCTTATTGTGAATTCATTGAGTTAGGACTCAATGTTATTTAAGTCATTTCATTAATTTCCTTTTTAATTCATAATCAAAAGAAAAATAATCTCACAATGATCTTATCATTATGACTTAGTATTGATTATCATATATATAAGGTTATACTTAAGGATAAATAATTTAGAACAATTCCAAAATAAAATGAGATGTAACGTAAATATATAACTATATATAAGCTAAGCATCTCATGCTAGCAAAATATAAATCTATATCTCTTAAACATAAAATAATATATTCAGCCATAGGCTCAAAATCAAAACATCTCATCTTGGAAATCATGCCATGAAAACATTCAATGTTTTAAATTATTTATTGTTCCACAATCTAATTTAGGTTGACAAGCTTGATCACCATCAACTAAGGTTGTCCCCTTCATGATCCTATTCTTCACTGCTCCTTGTCATTAGTTCCTTCAATATGTCATACATATTAAAACCATTAATAAAGAGTAAGGTATTATATACCAAGTAGTGAAAAATAAATCATCATATGATTCATACTTGATGTGGAAGCTTCCTTTTGTTTCTTCCTTTTGATGGATTCAAAATAATCCTTGCAATTACACCTCCAAGGCCTTAGTTTGCCGTAGAAATGGCATTTGCCATTGTCCTTGTCCTTCTTCACTCTCCAGTAGGGTTCATACCTTTCGAAGTTGATGCATTTTCACTCTTGTCTTAGAAAATTTTCTTTTCTTATTTTTATTTATTTTAGAAGAAACAAGATGAACTGAAGACTTTTCCTTTAGCTTGTGTGAGCATATTAAATAAGCCCGAAAAGGTTACCTCAATCTTGTTCATGTTGAAGTTTAATACAAACTGTGAATAGCTCTCTGGTAGCGAAGAAAGTACAAGGTCTATGCTCAAATCATGATCCATAACCTAACTCAATTGCTTAAGTTGAGTGATATATCCTATCATCTTAAGCACATAAGGCTTTACTGGGCTTCTTTCAAACATCTTACATTGGAACAATTCTCTTGAAATGTCAAACTCTTTGTGTAACTTTCCTTATCGAACATTTCTCTAAGGTTTAAGATAATATCTAGGGCATTCATAGCTTCATGTTACTTTTGAAAATCTAGAGCCACACTAGGCGACATCACACATGTGGCTTGATTGAGATTATCCGTATAAACTCTATAGGCCTCCTTTCCTCATTTGTAGCATCATCTTGAGGTTCCTCAAGAAGAGGACCATTTAGGACATAAGCCTTTTTCTCTTGTTTCAAGACAACCTTGATATTGCAAAACCAGTCAATGAAATTTAAGCCTATCAACTTGTTTGCATCAATTATGCTTCTAAGTAACACACTATTCACCATGATCAATTTATAATCCTATATAAATCAGCATATATAAAGCTTAGTTATTAATTCAAATTATGTAATCGTAAAGACAAGATTTTAGAATCTTATATGATTATTCTCAATATTTTATCAAAGTAATAGCCTTCCTCTAATATTTCAAGAAATTTAACCTTTAAACTTTTTATTGAACTAGGACCCCTTTCATCCCACCATGACCTTGAGTGACTTAACAAGCCATAATGAAACTAATTAAGTAAGTAACTTAGCTTACCAATTGTATCTTATACAACTCCTAGATCAGTTAGGTGATAACTCCTTGTCTAAATGTATCATATACATTATGCTTAACTATGCCTTTAATACTATGTGGTCATGTGTGATACATCCGAACAACATGTTACTAGTTGAGTAAGACTCATCAATAACTCAAACGTACTCGTATAAAAGTTTGGCCTTCAATGACTCAACAAGCCTCCAATTAAAAAGACAGCCTAGTTATCTTGTTATATGGTAGAAGGTAACTTTTTGACTCAATATATTAGTGAGGGATTTTATTTATTAATTCATTAATTAAAGTCTTATTGATTTCACGTTGTTGACATGCATAGCATTTATCACATTTCACATATATCATATATATATTAAACAATAAATCTATCACATGCCAACTTCTAAGATGATTATGGACTTTACGAATTTTAATTTTCTCGAGCTATTAAAGAAAATTAGTTGGTCAAATTCCTAGGAGATTTTACAAACATTATCTTCAAGCTTTGCTTGTAATCTCCTTAAATCTCCATGATGCCTTCGGATCTCCATCTTCAAGTTACAAAATTTTTTTGTCTAACCCTAGTTTTATACTTTGATGTAATTAATTACATTCTATAATTAAGAAACCTCGAGTTACTATCACAGCCCAAATCCTGAGCCATGACTGGAGCATGGGCCCAATGGGCATAGCCCATTAAGCCCAAGCAAGCCTCTTTATATGATTCTGTTCATCATTCTATCAATCATACGTCATCATTCCTAAAGCCACATTTCATAATTCTCAACTATAAGTATTTTAGTAATATACTATGGCAACCAAATACTTACATTGGTATAATCCCAAAATAATGTCATCTACTGCCAACTCATAGTGGCATCATCTATCCAAAATATACATATATTGTTTATAACATAAATCTTAGCAATTTACATCAAGTGTACATGTACACATGCAAAAGACCCTTGACTACTAGCGGAGTGACTTTGGGTACGGGTACTGCTATTGAATGCCATGGTACTTACCAAAAGGCGAGTATAAGTGGACACCTCAATCTAGGTCTCAACTACCTCCGAATTTGAAAAACATGAAGTTGAAAATAGTGAGTATAAACCTAGTGAGTGAACATAGGAAGGGAACAAGCAAACGATACGGAAAGTTTTAGAAAACATGATGCACTTGTGTTAAAAACAACGCAATTTACCTTAATTTCTTATTAAAACCCCCCAATTCAGCCCTTGATTATGTAATACCTTAGTTTGAAGGATCCATGATCAACAATGAAGTTAAAGAGTGAGAACTGCAGCAGATTTCCAAACAAGATAAAGAGTTTATTGCTGCGGTGACAATCGAATTTGGCTGCGACGAGAACAGTGACTCCCCAAGGCAGAAAGTTTCTCGTCGCTGCAAAAATCAATTTGGCTGCAGTGAGAACAATAATTCCTAAGGCAAAAAGTTTCTTGCCTCGGCGAAAATCAATTTGGCTGCTGCAAGAACAGTAACTCCTAAGGTTGAAAGTTTCTCGCAGCGACGAAAATCAATTTGGCTGCGGCGAAAATGATGTTCTTTGTAATGCCCTTATTTAGATTCAATTTATATATATTGGCTCGCCCTTAAAGTAGTTTATATATCATAAACAAACCCGATGCTATGTGTAAACATGTATACAAGAATTTATATGAATATATATATATATATATATATATATATATCTACTTTATATATTTATATATGTATTTATATGTAACTTCAAACATACATCAAGGACATTCCACTCACCCCCAAAATAGTCGACATGGTTCAGCGCATGCAACTACCAACATCACCCCAACTCATGTGCACTCCCACACCGCACATAGCTAATACCGTCATGTGCACTCCCACACCACACATGGCAATTCATCATCATCATCATCACTGTCATGTTCACTCTTTCATTGAATATGAACTCTTACAAAATCCTAAATGAATTCATTTAAAATTAATAAGAAATGATTAATAATTTTTCAAAATTACTTCTTCACAATATGATGATCTTGATTTGTGTGAAAATAATTTCCATTTAAGATTTACACTACAATAATTTTGACTTTCATTCTTCTTAAATTTTCTTACTAGTGTTTTGCCAACGTTCATGCAGAAGAAATATTGTTTACTTTTAAAAAATTATTTACATTTTTTTATGTATTTTAGGACATGCGAGTGAGAATATAATCATATTTTGTTAATAACAATAATTCTAGTAATGAAATAAAATTATAGTAATGAAATTTACATATATATGAAGTAATTATTCTAAATTATATAATTTATATATGAACATACTTGCAAATGTAATTGATATATTTTACATTATTTAAAATATATATTTTATTGTATATTAATATTATTATTCTTTAAAAATATATCAATATTCAAGTCATCAAATTATTTGGATGATAATAATGTAATCATGAATAAATCTTTATGTGAAACACAATATTAAAACTAAAGGTATTTTAAAAATTTAATCAATTACTGATAACAAATATCATATTTTACACCATAATTTATTCATATTTATTTAAATAAATATGTATATAAGCATATAAGTTAATTATGTATGGAGCAAATTAGGTTTTAAAATCATTGACAATAGGTATATATTAGTAATTAGGGTAAAATACCCTAATCCCTCTAAGTTTGAATCGAAAGTCCAAACGAGTCCATTAGTTTTCAAAATGGATAGTCCATCCCAAAAATGCAAACACTATTAACAGATATTAAAAAAAGACCAAAATATCCTTTTTTATTAATTTAAAAAATTATTATTATATTTTAAAAAAAGAAAGCGGTGCTCTCTCAAGGGAAGAGAACACCAGATCGGTGCTCTCTTAGGAAGCCCCAAATCGACTCCCCAAGGAGCACTAATGCTTCCTTAGAGAGTTTGATTGAAGCTCTTTAGGGGAGCTTTAGTGCTTCCCATGGGAGTTTTTTTTATTAATTAATAAAAAAAATAAAAAATAAAATTATATAATAATAATTTTAAAAATTAATCAAGGGTAAAATTATCTTTTTACTCTTGCCATATCAACAAGTTGATGAAAATACTAACGGTTGGATCTACGTATCCAACGAAAAATATTTTTTTGGAGCTGACTGTACATTTTCAAAACTAATGGACCTCCACGTAATTTCGATCAAAATTTAAAAAGGTAAAGGTATTTTACCCTAGTAATTAATAGGGTAAAATATCCTGACCCTTCTAAATTTTGATCAAAATTACGTGGAGGTCCATTAGTTTTTGCAATGGACACTTTGCCCCATAACTACAATCACTATTAACAGATATTAGAAAAAGACTAAAATATTTTTTTTATTAATTTAAAAAATTATTATTATATTTTTAAAAAATTAAAAAAAAAGAGCATCGATCGATGCTCCCAATGAAGGGGAGCACTAGGTGCTCCCTTAGGGAGCCCGATTTGGGGCTCCCCTGCTCCTTTAAGGAGCCCGGGCTACCAAATCAGGCTTGGGAAATCTGATACTCCCTTAGGGAGCCCCGATCCGACTCCCTAAGGGAGTTTTGGTGCACCTTAATGGTGAGCTTTTTATTTTTTAATTAATAAAAAATAATAAAATTATATAATTGTAATTATAAAAATTAATAAGGGTAAAATTGTTTTTTTACAATTGCCACATCAGCAAGTTGACAGAAATACTAACGATTGACCAACGGTTGAACTTACATGTCAAGTGAAAAATAATTTTTTAGAGCGATGTGTCCATTTCAAAAACTAATGAAACTTCGTATAATTTCGATTAAAACTTAAGGGGATTAGGATATTTTACCCTAATTAATATTAATTGAAATTTTTTTTACATTAATCATACTTTGTGTATACAATTTTTAAAATTATTCATTATTTTTTGTCAATGAAATTGTTATTTAATCAAATATATGACCATATTTATATGGACCATACCTAAAACATTTCCTTTTGAAATTGAGTTTAGACCTAGGCCTAAGGTTAAAAGATTTGGGTCAAATAATGGTTTGGTTGAATCAATTTCTTCTTTTCTTTTTCTTATCCAGAACTAAGTCATTTTGAGCTTTGCTTATAAACCTAATAAAAAAAAGCCATAATTTCTCATTTCTTTTCCCTTCTTTCTCTCACCTACTCGACTCCCTCTTCTTTGACATTAATCGTCATAAGTGATTTTGACATTTGATATAATCTCAAATAATCATTGCAATATTAATTTATTTATAAGATAAGATGTGTAGTGGTTGTATAGAAATATTCTTTTATTGTTTACAAATCTAAATTAAACAATCTTAATTAGAATATCACCAAGACTTAATACTTTTTTGAGGCACATACATAAGATTTTAAATTGCACAAAAAAGGTAATTAATACAAGTACAGAAGTTTTAAATTGCAAAGACAGGTAAGCAAAGCAACAGTTTACCAAAAACATACTCTGTTTTAGTCATAGGAGAAGGGTCGAATAAGGCAAGGCCATTACTGTCATTTAACGTTCACTCACAGTAATCAAAGTAGAAAGACAAAAACATCACTAAAATCTTAAGAAATGAAAAATAAAATAAAAACCCAAGAATCTGTCACAATTTTCCCCCTCAAATTAAAACTCCTAATGGAAAAATAAAAAAAAAAAAAAGAAGAAGAAGAAAGTTCTAATTGAGAGGCTTGCAAGGCACACAACTCGACCGTTTTCTTCTCAAGTAACCTTCGCTTTGCTCTCTTCTTCTGCTGCAGAGTGCTGCAGAGTCCTCAAAGGTTCCAAATTTCTGTATTATGTTTATACAATCCAAAACCCCTAACAGAGAAGATAAGAGAAAGAGAGAGAGAAAAAAGCCATGTTTTTTTCGAAGGGCCTTGTTTCAAAGAAAGGACCTTTAGGCGCCATATGGGTAGCTGCTTATTTCTTCAAAAAGCTCAAGAAAGCTCAAATTTTTGAGACTAATATCTCCACTTCTGTTGGTTAGTCTCCCTTTTTCTTCTCCTTTTCAAATACCCATTGTTCTTTTCTTTTTATCTTTGCTTCTTTTGTGTCAAAAATGAGACTTTAACAAGGTCATATCTCTCCGGGCCATTATAGTTTCTTCTGTTTTTGTTTTACTCATATTTTTTTTTGGTTATATATGAAGTAAATGCAAGGTCGATAATTGTTTTTTTTGTTGTCCTTTTCGTCTGTTTTCATGTGCTGTTCTTCGTATTGAGAAGATAAAGTACAAATAAATTGTGAAAGAAGGAAAGTATTTCAGGTGGTGGATGGGAATTGCATGATACATTTCTGTAAAGTGTGTTTTTGTTTTTGTTTTTTTCTTCCTACCATGTGTATAGCGCCCACAATGCCTAGGATAACCTTAAACCCTTGTATGGGTTTTGTTTTTTTCTTTTTCCTTCACTATTCTGTTTCTTGTTTGAAAGTGCATATTACTGTGACCTAGTTTCTTGATGCTTCATTTCAATCCTATCTATATACATTTACATACATACACACATACATACATATATATTAATTAAAAATTTTCAAGCCTGTCTGTAATTTAAGGAATTGCGCTTCAAGTTGAAAGAAAAACAAGCTGGTGGTAGTTGATATTATATGTTGTTAGTAGAAATTAAATAATTTGGGCATTTTGAACTTTTGCAATTTTCTGAATGCCTATCCTTTCATATGCATTTTATATGTTTTTCCTCATTTTATACGTGTTTTTGTGTCTTGCAGATAATATTTTGCAAGACCAGCTTGATATTCTCACATATAGAGTATTGGCCTACCTCCTTCTTGGTGTGGTCAGAATATACTCCAAAAAGGTTGAATATCTTTTTGATGACTGCCAAGAGGTGCTGATTAAGATAAATGAATTTGTGGTTAGAGAAAAAAATAGAGCAAAGAAGGAGGCACTCCGTGCAAGATGTTTCTCTATTACTCGACCCGTGAGCTTTGACTTAGATGCTTTTGATCTGGAGATTCTTGAAGAAACTAGTGGGTATGCTAATCTAGTAATCTAGTTTAATAACAAACTTCATGTTCTTTTTTTTTTTTTTAAATTCTTTTAATCATGCTCAATATCATGGTTTCCTCTTTCCAGAGACAATGCGGTGCCTCATGAAGACATAACTCTTAAAGGTATTGATATTGCTTCAATTTTTTTTTCCATGCTGTGCTTATTAATTCAACATTGATGAAACAGATGTAGCTTGGAAAAATGCTGGAATAAGGGAATATTCTCTGGACAGGGTATGTATCATCTGGTCATATTATGTAAATGGTAATTTCATCAAATTATACTGAGTTTAGCTTATATCAGTCCTTTCGGTTGAACTTGTTGCCGCTCATATCTTTATTCTCTTTTACTTTGTCATAAGATCCTTCTATTTTTTGTGATTCTTGCCAATATATTAGATTGTTAGTCCAATATGTTATTTGTTATTGAAAGTGTAGTTTGTGCCAATTTTCTCCTCAAATAATCATGCATATAGTTTGCATTCAGTTTTTGGTTAGGATGAATATCAAGGATCAAAAGCAACCCCCAGGACTAATATTTAGACTATTATCCCAACTAGTTGGAATTGTTTATGGTGTATCCTTTCTACCGCAGGATTTATTAACTGTAGTTTAGTTGCATAATAAAGGGAAATAATGTTTGGAGATATTAACTGAAATCTATAGGTTTTTTTTTTTTTTTCTTTTTATAATTTTGTTAAAAACTCATTCAGCTATGTTTCAATGTAGTCATTGCACTAAAGGAACTATAGATGAAAACTTGGATTATGTTGATCTTGAGGTCAATTTTCTCTGCTTTTAGGCTGCAAGGGGCAATTTTTCGCTGTGGAAGATTGTTTTTCTGGACCATATGTGACCTATATATACAATATAGATTCATTTATGGTTTTTAAAGATTGTCAGAATTATCAGTAGTGGTTTCCATGCTAAGATATTTATGTTGGTTTTGGCACTTGGTCTAAAAATCCTGATTTGCACAAATTGACTCTTTCAGTCTGAGCAGTTTGAAGCCTTGGATGATGATTTCTTGATGGATGATACTCTAATTGAAGAGTAAGCTCATAAATCTCAATTGTTAGGTTCTCAGAAATTCTATATGTTTACACATGTTCTTTCCTTTATTCCTTTTAAGAGAAGCTCAAACTTTTGAAAAGATCTCTTTTAATCATATGCTTTTTGCTGCAGTTTTTCATGTCACCTGATGAACTTCAAGACGGAATCAAGAACATCACATGGAGTATGTGACTTGGAACTAAGTATGGAAAAGCTTCGATATGATGAAGAGGTTGCACATCTCAAAACAGTTAGTGGGGTTGAGGAAGACCCTCCAAACCTTGTTAAAGTTTTTGATAAAAGTGACAGAGAGCGTGTAGAGGTTCCTGACATGGCAGTTTTGGAGAACCATATGACCTTAAAAACAAGCAGGGAGAAATACAATGATAGGTTCTTGTCAGAAGAAGGTATGAATCTTCATAGTGAGGCTGAGGAGGATCCTCTAGGTCCACTTAAGCCACTTGCTGAAGATCAGACTAAAAGAGAAAAGATGAAGGATCCAGATTTATCAAAATCAGACAATGAAATGCACCAGGAAGACCATGTAAGCATCTTGGAAGCATGCACAGATGTTCCAGACATAGCAGGTTCAGAAAACCATATGGAAAGAGAAGCAAGCAGGGAGAAATGCAATAATAGGTTCTTTTCAGAAGAAGGGGTGAACCTTCGTAGTGAGGCTGTCGAGGAATGTCCAAGCCCTTTTAAACCACTTGCTGAAGATCAAGCTGATAGAGAAAAGATCAAGGGTCCAGATCTGCCACAATCAGAAAATGAAGTACACCAGGTTATGGAGGAAAATCATGTAAGCATTTTGGAAGCATGTGCAGAAGTTCCAGACATTGCAGACTCAGAAAACCATATAGGAACAGAAGCAAGCAGGGAGAAACCTCCAGGTCTCATCAAAACTTTTGGTGAAGGAAAAACTAACAGAGAGAAGATGAAGGGTCCAGATATGGTGCAATCAGAAAATGAAGTGCACCAGGTTATGGAAGAAGATTGCGTCTTGGAAGCAAGTCAAGGGAAGCTTCAGGCTTTCTTTCATATGGACATCGAGGAACCTTCCCCAGTTGTAAGACCACTTGCTGAAGAGGTTCAAACTGGTGCAGAGCTGGATAATTTTCCAGCAATGACAACTTCAGAGGATGGAAAGTCTCAGGTTGCTGCAAAAGACCATTCTCTGTTAGTTACATCGTATGCAACTCCTCAGTCCAAGCTGCGAGGTGCTTCAGGTATAAGAAAATGTTAGGATAATATCATTTCTAGCCTCTTCAGAATTTGTCCTTTCAAATTTTTGTTTGATACTTGATAGTTAACTTGATTCTTGTTTTTTCTGATTTGACAACTGCAATTGTTTTCTATGTTGCTCTGACTCTTTATTTTCCATGAAGTACCCATGTCCAACACATATCTGATGGACATGAGTATGGAGGTCTGCCTTCCAAGTATAAGGAAAAACTTAGAAAAAATATAGTGTACTCTTGAAGACACATACCTGTGTCCAACACTCACCCCAGAGTCTGAATAATATAGATTCCTTTCACTCTATGCTTTGCAGAATTTGATTGGAACTTCCGTTTATGTTATAAATTTTGAGTAAACTAAATAAACTTGGTGTTTAACATTTGTCCACTACATAATTCCTCCTTTAATGCAGGAGCCACTACACCACATTTTATGCCTATCCGAACGCCTGTGACCAAGGAGCGTGCTCGGCTTTCCAGGAAAAGAAAATGTGTCTTTGATGACATGATAGTTTTTCCAAATGAGTAAGCTATGGTTACCTCATTTTTTATCCCTTTGTCTATTCATTTTAAGTAATTTTAGATTGTTAATCAATTTTTAACTCTAATCCAGACATTGTTGTGTAGCTTTATACATGGTCCTGACTGCTGAGCTTGATTATCACACATGACAACAATAATTGTATTTGTTGCATTATGAAATAGCCATGAATTGGATTTTATGATGTAGTTGGAAATAAGATGTGTTCTTAGACTTGCGCTGAGTACTAAATTGGGTAATATTAGGTTTGATCTTTAATCAACAGATTCTGTAATTGGTGTTGCTTGCTCATATGAGATGTGCGTCTACTGCTGCAACATGATTAAGGTCATATAGGAATTCTATGGTAAACCTCAGTTTACTATAGAGCTCATTTTGTAGTTTAACAGCATTTCACTTGGCTTCTCATGCAGTCCACTATAAGTTGATCCAGCTATTGCTTAGGATAATTTAATTTCAATTTGCATGTTCTATTTCTGGATTGCAACATGCCCAGCACTAGCTGTCTTCTTGTAATTGATTAAATAGCTGCGGCACCTTTCTATGGGAAATGATGCAGTATAACTTTTTACTTAGGATATTGGTTCTTGATAAAAAATGTAAGGGGTACAAATAACTGAAGTTGACAGCTAATAACTTTATAATTCATTAAATTTCATGTGCAATGTTTTCAGCTTAATGAGGCAGTGGATAAAAGATGCAAGTGATTTGGTGTCTAAGCGGAGAAAATGTACTGCTCTAGATGCAAGGAAGACCCATCGGGTTTTCAATCTTTCCCAGAGTTTCTCAGAGGCTTCGGTTCCTTGTAATTCCACTATCATAGTTCTACATGGTCTTTTTCTACTTATGCCCTCATCGCTAATCATATTGTTGGCAGGCACCTCGGAGCTTAAATCTCTCTACTATGGAAAGCGATTGAGACTTCTTGAATCTGTTAAAATCATGAAATCTCCAGAAAAAATAGATGTGTCAGAAGCTCCTCCTATTGGTGGATCCTTTGACGAAGCAGAAATTGCTCCAGAGACTGTTGAAATCAGGGATCCTCCAGCTATGTTAAACCTCTCAAAATTTCCTCTTTTTGATGGATCCTCAGAGCAGACAGGAATTGCTCCTCAAACACCTCGTCGGCACTCACCTCCCCTTGTTGGGGGAGAACAAATGGAAATTGCTCCACAAACACCTGTACCACACTCAAAATCAGTGAGACGATTGGAGAGCCCTGAGTACCTCAAATGTGCTAACTTATTTGAAGTAGGACATGCAAATTTGGATCCTACTGAAAGTATCGAGAAAGAATCTTCTCTTATTGAAATTGTAGAAAAAGAGCCTTCCCTGAGCAAAGATGAAGTTCTTGATCTCAATCTGGTGAGCAAGGAGAAATGATATTACTGATAGCTGACTTAATGTGATAGAGAATAATCATCTGGCAGGGCTGCCTTATATATTGATGAAAGTTACAAAGCATAGGAATTAGTTTACAAACTGAACCACGCATTGCATCAATGTATTTTGCTATATTTGACGTGCAACTTCTTTCAAATTATATTTTAAATCATCTAAGCATGATAAGGTTGAACTTTAAACCCAAACCAAAATAGTATTTGAGACGACGATTGGTGTCTCACAGTGCTGGATGGTTTAGAAGCTTCTACCTGCTTATGAAAATGTATCAATTCACATGTTAGTTGATTGTTGGCTTCCCTATTCAAAGCATCTTCTATTAGTCATTTACTTGATTAATATTTTGGTCAGGAGATACATTCAGATGAAGATGATAACCAGGAACAGGGTAAGAGCTATTCGAATTGTTCTTTATTTTAAACTTTGATCTGGTCAGTGGATTCATTTTAGATTGCACATTGTTGTTACATGTGGGGTATTCTTACCTGAATTTTGTCATTTGCAGATGGATGGTCAATGAGAACCAGGTAAGATAAATACAGCCTTTACCATACTCTTTTGACTTAAATAGTTAAAGTCAATCCCTTATGCCTGCTTGCAAAACTTCCTTCCAATTGGTTAAATCTCTGTTGCACAGAATGGTGGCAAAGTATTTGCAGAGAAGTTTTCTAGGTCAAAGGAAAAGAGGAGAGGAGGAAACGTTGAAGTTATCACAGATTTTGGAAGGAAGAACAAAGAAAGAAAGCGTGAGGCTCTTTTATGAGATACTGGTATGTTGCAGCCAGTGACTTACCTTGAGAATCAATTGGTCACAGTGGTAATAATTTCACTCAAGCCCGGTGCACTGACTCAATTGGTTAATGCCATTCAAGTAGGGCTTCTCAACATGAGGTCTACCCAACTTGGACCAGTCACCGGTTCAAACCATGTCACACACTATAAATTTGTTATCTTTAAACTTAAGACTTTCTTGAGCACACACGAGCTGTTGTTTTTGACAGCTAAATTGGATTATTTGATGTGATAATTAACAATGGTGTAAACATACCAATTTTGCAGGTGTTGAAAACTAAAGGACTTGTGAATGTGAAGCAAGACACTGCTTTCGATGACATTCTTGTCCAGCAATCTCCTCAGTGGGACCAAACTTGCAGAACTGATGGAAAGTAGAACTGCTGGAGGATCTGTTTGTTATTTGCGAGAAGTAGAATAAGTCTTTTGATGAGGATCTATTTGTTAATTGCAAGAAATAGAATTAGTCTTTTGATCCTAACCCATGTTAAATGAGTTATAGCGGTAGTCCCTCTGTAAATTGAGTAGTTCTGTAAATGTTATCAATTTTAGCTGATATAGGAATCACAAATGTTCTCATTAGAAGAGTACAAGGAAAAGAGGATGTAACTACCTTTTCTTTTCTTTTTTCTTTTTTTTCTTTTTTTGATAGGGTCTTACTTTGAGAGCTTATCTTAGTGATTTGATTAACTTAATCAGAAATCCCTGTGTAGACCATTGTTTTTGATGATTTAATGTCTTTTTATTCAACAACAATGACTTTGACCATCCTGGAAAGCATGAGATGCTGTGAGCAAAGTATTGGTTACATTGAATAAGAAATGAGCGAATTGTTTGATTGAATGTCGACTAAGATTCTTGTAATTAAATACATAAAATAGAATGACTTTAAAATAAATAAAATGTAATATCTGAAGGCTTCTTGGACAATTAATCTTTGACTTTGTAAGGGTTTGAATCTCTTGAAGCTTGTGAGTTTCCATGATACTTCACATTCAATGGAGATGTCTCTTGCTCTCAGATGTCTTTGACATAAAATACTGTCGGTGTCTTTATAATTCAGTAAGGCAATCAGATTTTGTTTCAATTTACAACCAACTTAGAGCTCATTATATCTTGGTAAGACTTTTGCTCTACTCTTTACATGGAAACACAAAAAAAGCATACTATTTTCAACAGTTTTTAATGTTTTGCAATTTGCAGAAGCTGGAATGAACCTCTTAGGAGGTTTTTGGAACAGCCCCATTGGTCCCAAAACAAGTCGCTTTTGGGGCCCTGTCACCAACTGGGGCATTCCTACTGCTGTACGCTCACTGAAACCAAATCCATGTCCTTGTCTTGTCGGCGATTTAAGCATAATTCAGTGTTTTTTGATGACATTTCTATGATGGTTTTTTTGTTTACGGGCCCATTTAGACACAAAGAAACCACCAGAAACAATATCTGGCAACATGACTGCAGGCTAATTTCCACATGTTTAATCTCTATAGACATCTTTTTTTATCATTTCTTTTATTCTTCATGCTAGCAGGGGTTACAGTTTAGAAAACCTGCTTGGTTTTTTGCAGCTATGTGCGTTTATTCTTTGTTATACATGAGGTTTGCATGGATGGTACAGCCACGCAACCTCCTCCTTGCATGTCATGCCTCGAATGAAACTGTGCAGCTTTATCAGCTCTCCCGTTGGATGAAGCCTCAGGGGTAAGCAATATCATTTTAAACCGTTTTTTCCATTTGCTTATGTTTCTCTATGCAAAAACTGTTGGTCCCTATAATATGTGCTAGAGAGGGGGTGAATAGCACAATTTGGCTCTTGACAAGATTAGAAACTAATTTTCAGAATTTAAGAAAACACAAACAGAGTATAAAATACACAACAATTTAGAGTGGTTCGGTCCAAGACCTATATCTACTACCTTGATTATCCAACCAAGGATTTTCTCACAAACTCACTAACAACTGGTGAAATTTACAAGCTATACAATGGATTTTACCAAGCTCAGCCACAACCTTTTACACTAGTTTTTCACGGGCTCAACTAAAACCCAAAGTGGTTTTCCAAGGCTCAACCACAACCTTCAACAATCAAGCTATCTCAAGCTTGAACAACCCCTTAGAGTGACTCTCTCACTCTAAGAATACAGGAGAAGTAGTAAAAGAAGGTACCTATGATCACTGGTTGATCTGAGTGGTACAAGATTGAGTGCTAAATACAAATGCAAAGAGTAGGCATTTAAGTGCAATGAAGATTTTCTGGTTTTTCAACTCTCTATAGCTCAAATCTCATTCAAGGCTTCTTAAAAACTTGTTTCTAATTGTTGGAAGACCCTTTTATACTTGAAGATGCAACTTTGATGGCAGTTTGGCAATTTATATCCGTTGGAAATAGTTGAGGATGAGTTCTAGCTGTTAATTTGTCTTGTAGTGCTCTGGTTCAAATTGCAGACAAAGAGCTCTTAGTCGACTAACTTGGTTGACCAAGTTGGTTCTGTTTCTAGTTTACAGATTCTGGTAGAGAGCACTTAGTCAACTGACTTGGTCGACTAAATCGGTTCTGTTTCTCAAACTCTTCAGCCCGCCATTTCTCCAATTTGAAATTTGGTCAACCAATGTTCTTCCTTGTTTCACCAATAAGATTCCTCCTTGTTATTCAGTTACATCTTGTTGATTTTATCCATCTTTTTCTTTCAAAAATACTCTTTGAAGAGTTAATGAATTAATTTCATATATTAATTTTCTGCACACTCAAGTAAAGGTATTAGACACAAATAAATGAGAATGTTTTATTATCATCAAAAACTAATAGAGCCAACAATCTCCCCCTTTTTGATGACGACAAAACACTTTTTGATTAACAACATAGTGTCATTTTAATTCTTTTTAGTTTTCTGTAGAAAATGATGATTGCTCCCTCTAAGTATAAGCTCCCTCTTAGTGTATGCATATTTTGCTTATTTTATTTCAGCCAATTTTATTCTTGTCATATAGAGAATGATATTGTATATTTAGAGTATACATATGTTCAGCAACACAGAGTGATTTGCAGCCATAAATTTTTAGCTGCAAGTTTTGATAGATTTTCATCAATGTTCCAGCAATTGTCAACAGTTTATTGATTTCAAATTTAATCTACATCATTTATGTTTCAAATGATATACTATACACACCATCTATATCTATTTTTAAACAAAAATTATCCACAATGTCATATTAAAAATCATTTATCCGCATGTAAATCAATATCAGTATAGCACCAGTAGATTTTGTTCATGACAGTCAAAATACCAAAATAGCAAAATATCAGCAGACTTCAATTTTTTAGCAATTAAGCAACATAGTCATATCAGCATTCATTTTTCACATACAACTTCATAAATAACATAATTAAAACTGAGTGTTTAAGTGCCACCATGGCACAAATAACAGTTAATCAACAAGTATTTCGAAACTGCCCCTAGACTATTTTTGCTTCCTATCTCCTATTTTTCTAAGTTCATTCACCCCTGATTTTGCCTTCTTTCCTTTCCTAGGTTCCTTCTTGGTTCCTCCACCCTAACACTTTTTTTTAAGTTTATTCTTTGGTTCCTGCACTTTTGTTCTCTGGTTCCTACACCCATTCTACTCCCCCTATTTGTCAACATCAAAGGGAGGAGCTTCTATTCATATGATGTGTCAGAGGGTTAGGATTTAGTGCTGTAGAAAGGGTTGAAAGGAAAAGAAGAGGGCTCTCGGAGAGGTGATGACTGTCTTGGGGAAGGTTTTGGTGAGGACTTGTCTGAGACAGGGATTGGAGAGGAGGCTGAAACTAGTTTGGATTTCTCTACCAACTTGGAAGACTTTCTTCTCTTGAGAAAAGCTGTCTTGGTTGCCATAGTCTTCCTACTTTTGATTGGTAGTTTTGCCTCAGTTGGTGGTGTTGTAGTGGCTTTGACTTTCCCTGTTTTTGTCTTTACTCTAATAGCTGATGCAGATTTCTTTCCTTTTCCTACACCTTCACCATCCTTTTGAGTTTCTGTCTTGGCAGTGTCTTTTTCAGCTTGTCCTTCCTTAACCATTTGGTGGAAAATATCCATGATGGAAACTTCCTTTGAATTTGGAGGAGAGGTTTGGTGTTTCTCTGTCTTTGAATCATTTTTCTTTGAGGTTCAGGGAAGAGTGTCTTGGCTGGTTGATCAACCCCTTGGGAAGAGTCCTCAGTCTGCAGAGTAGGACTGGCAAATTTGTGGGTGGAACCTTCAGTCTGAATGCCAGAACTTCCAACATGAGGAGCAGATTTTTCTGCTGACTTAGCTGAACTTTCAGCACCTTGTTGTACAGGTGCAGTGCTGGATGTGGCAGAACTATCTGCAACCACAGGTTCAGATGGCATGTTTTCCTTCTCTTTCAGTTTGTTTTCCAACTCAGTGATTTTATCTTCCATTTTCTGTAGCTGCAATCCTTGGTCAATCAGCTTACCATCAATCCTCATGAGCAGATTAAAAATCACTTCATTTGAAAATCTGGAGGGAGCTTCTTCAGGTTGAGCAAGTAGACTGTGTTCTTTTCTTGGGCCAGTTTTAGAGGTTTTAATGAACTTTTCTCCATCGAGCACATAACCCATTTTAACTAAGCTGCCATAATGAATGGCTTGATCACTGGTTTTTACCAAGTCCATATCATACCGCTTTGCCCATATTCCCTTCTTCTGCACAAGGGATGTAATCACATTCCCATATGGCATATTGACCTTATCAAGTTTGTAGGCACTTCTCATTTTCTCAATCATAAATTTTCCCAAATTTAGAGATACTCCATTAAAAGCATTCTCCATCAGCTAGAGGACCTGGAGGCTGATGTAGCTAAGGCTTCCACTTTTACCCTGTATATTGGCTACTATAAAATAATGTAAAATCCTAATCTGAGGACTGGTTATCAAATCGGAATTTCTTTCTTTCCAGTGATGATCTCCCACAATGAGGACGGATCATATTTTTTAGGCAGTTCAAATTCACCTTCTTTACATTCTATTTTTAGCTGGTTCCTTAAATCCTTAGCAGTCACAACAAACTCTTTTCCATTCAGATAAACATTCAACCTATCTTCTACATAATCATCATAATCTATTAATTCTTTTCCTTTCAAAGCAATTCCAGAGTAAAACTCTTTGACCAGACTTGGACTATAAGACCTATTCTTAAAGGTGTTGTAATCTTTTAGTTCTAGTTCATCAAAATACTCAGATAAACTAGTTTGGATTTTGACATTTTTCTCAAAACTCTTCCAATCAATAAACTTTCCATACGAGATTAGTGCATTCTTGATATTTTTGAATCTATACTCATGCAACTTATTCCTAAATTTTGAAGAAGAAGAACTGATACCTTTGTGGAGTGAAGGCTCTGTATCTTTCTTCTTGCCAGTTTTCTGCTTCTTTTCTCTTAGTTTCTCAAATATATCTTTCACTGAACCAGGCATGATTTTCAATTTCTTCTTCAGACTTTCAATTCCTGTTCTTCCTCCATTGGCCTTTTCCCTTTCTTTTTCTCTGATATCTCTTTGCTTTGAGATGTTCTAGCCATATTTGTTGCAGAAATTTCTGAGGGTTTGCGTCAGTTTCAGAGGCAAACAAGAAGATTTAGGTTTTTGTTTTTAGAGCAATGGGTTTCAGGGGAGAGAGGAGGAAAGGCAGTCAGCAGTTATTACAAAAAAAACTGCTCACATTCCTTTTAAGTTCTGCCCTATTTTATTGGTTTATAATTTCAAACTTCCTTCTAAAATTTGGTTATTTACCTTTGACAGTTTTTCTTCATTCTTTTTGCACCCGGTAAACCTAAATTTTTATCACATTTTACTCATTCTTTCTTTAAACTCATTGAGTCTTATTATTTAAAGCTGTCAGATCACTCTTAATTGACTAAGAAATCCTTAGTTGACTGAAAGCATTTTATTTTCTATGTGAGAGCCAAAGGTTTTCTGATAATTCCTTCACACTAATCATCCCTAAATTTCTTCTGATATCACATAATTTATCTTCACTCAGAGGTTTGGTAAAAATGTATGCTAATTGATGTAAAGTATTCACAAATTCTATCTTAATATCATTTTCACCACATGGTCTCTAATAAAATGGTGTCTAATTTCAATGCGCTTTGTCCTAAAGTATTGCACAGGATTTTTTGATATATTGATTGCACTTGTGTTATCACAGTATATTGGTACACTATGCATAGTTATTCCATAGTCTTTTAATTGTTGCTTGATCCAAAGGATTTGTGCACAACAACTACCTAATGATACATATTCAGCCTCTGCTGTAGACAGTGCCACTGGGTTTTGCTTTTTACTGGACCAAGACACAAGCAACCTTCCTAAAAATTAGCATGTTCCACTAGTGCTTTTCCTATCAGTTCTGCTGCCAGCAAAGTCAGCATCTGAATATCCAACTAAGCTAAGAGTTAAGTTTCTAGAGTACCACATTCCTAGTTCCTAAATGTCTATGAGGTATCTAAAAATTCTCTTAACAGCTGTTAGGTGTGATTCTTTAGGCTGTGACTGAAATCTAGCACACAAGTACACACTAAACTGAATATCTAGTCTACTTGCTGTTAAGTAGAGAAGAGAGCCGATCATACCTCTATAGAGCTTTTGATCTACATCCTTACCTTTTTCATCTAAGTCGAGTTTGGTGGATGGACTCATTGGTGTGGAATTTGATTTCAACTGTAGCATATCGAATTTCTTGAGGATATCATGAGTATATCTTTCTTGGTTGATGAAGATTCCTTCCTCACTTTGTTTGATTTGAAGACCAAAGAAGTACTTTGACTCTCCCATCATGCTCATCTCAAATTGACCCTACATTTCCTTTGCAAAGTTCTTACATAAAGCTTCATTAGTTGCACTAAATACAATATCATCCACATATATTTGCACAATAATTAAATCATTTAGATATCTCTTAATGAATAATGTAGTATCGATGCTGCCTCTATCATACCCTTTCTCAACTAGAAATTTTGAAAGCCTTTCATACCAAGCTCTAGGAGCTTGTTTCAATCCATACAAGGCTTTATGAAGTTTGAAAACATGATCAGATTTTTCAAAGTCTTCAAAACCAGGTGGTTGTTCTACATATACTTCCTCTTGAATTAATCCATTTAAGAATGCACTTTTTACATCCATTTGAAACAATTTAAAATTCATGAAGCATACAAAAGCTAGCAACAACCTTATGGCTTCAATCCTAGGAACCGGAGCAAAAGTTTCATCATAATCTATTCCTTCTTCTTGGTTATATCCTTTTGCTACCAACCTAGTTTTATTTCTAACTACATTTCCTTGCTTATCTACCTTATTTCTAAATACCCATTTTGTACCAACAATAGGGTGATTTGAAGGTCTAGGTACCAATGACCATACATGACTCCTTGTGAATTGATCAAGTTCTTCTTGCATGGCCATTATCCAACTTTCCTCTTTTTCAGCTTCTTCAAAGTTTTTAGGTTCAATTTGAGATATAAAAGCTGAAAACTCACAAGTTTCTCTACTTGCTTTCCTAGTTTTAACTCCTTGTGAAATGTCACCTATTATTTGGTCGTGTGGATGATCTCTTACAAATCTCCAACTCCTTGGTAGATCATCATGCTGATTTTTTGCTATTTGTAGATTTTCTAAAGGTGGAGTTTCATTTTCTTTTCTAGGTGAGCTTTTTTCATTATTTTTGTTGTTTTCTAAGTTCATTTCCTCCATTTGTTTTTCTAGGACTTCTACATCATCATCATCATCATGAACTTCTTTTTGTAATGCATTTGACTCATCAAAAACTACATGAATTGATTCTTCAACAGTCAAGGTCCTTTTGTTAAACACTCTATAGGCCTTTGAGTTTAATGCATATTCTAAAAATATTGCTTCATCACTCTTTGCATCAAACTTCCCTAGGGGTTGTTTTCCATTGTTCAATACAAAGCATTTACAACCAAAACTCCTAAAGTGAGAAATATTTGTTCTCCACATTATGTCACATCAAAATCACATGAAATTAAAATGACAAATGATAGTTTAACTAATGATAATTAATTAGTCGTTAGTTGTAAAAGATCTGTTAAATTCAAAATAAAAAAATTTAATTAAAAAAAAAGAACGTGTTTAAGTTTTCTAAAATAATTTAGGGATTTTCTAAAGCATTATGCCTAAACTAAGCATCTCAATTTTTGGTGAATATGGAAGTTGATATCAGGTACGGTACAACCACTTCAAAATTTTCACTAAATGCAAATTAACTGCCATTTTAACAAGTTTTGTAAAAAGTATTTATATTGAAAAATAACTTTAAATTCTGAAATTTAACATGTTTAATTTAAAATATGTTAATCATTAATTTTAATTTGAACAAACTTTATATAAATATGTAAATACTTTAAATTCAATAGAAAAGACAAGATTTACAATTAAAATGTCTTTTTCTTTGACTTGGGAAGATAACCATTACAATAAGGGCCTATATATATATATATAAAAGAAAAAATCCATTTCAAACCTCAAAAAGAGAGAATTTCAAAACATTTTCAATCAAAATCTTCTGGAAATTGAGCACTTTGTTATTTGTTTGGCTATTGCATTTATTTAGAATTGGGCTCAGTGCAAGTGCAAGTCTAACCCAATAGCCCAATTTAATAACTGAGTGCATATGCAATTGATCCTTCTATGATAACCCTAGATAAAGATTACTGATTGGAGTGCAATATAATTACTGCTTAATAACAAAACTTTCTCCCTTTTCTTGTAATTGTCGTTTTGAACTCATGTAGAAAGCCCTTGCTGGTTTGAGGCAAATTAATCTGGCAAGTTTGTAATGGAGAGTCATTTATGCCAAAGGCCAAGTGTCTTTATCCTTTTCCAGAACCTTCAATTTCTGAATCTCTATTTTTGAGAAGTGATAATTAAGATTATAGTGCTGGATTTTATGGTTTGCTCTGATTCTGGTTTCTCAATGCAATCTTAGCTTACTTGTTTTGTATATTTTTTTAATAGGTCCTCAGAAGATTAGCAATGAGAATATCTTGCATCAATTAAGGAATTAATTTAATAGATTATCAAAAGCATGTGTGTGTATATATACATATACATATACACGAACATATATATATGTGTATATATATGTATATATACATACATATATATATTGTTGGTATCAAATGTTTTTAAAGTTCATATTTTTATATTAATTAAGTATTTTATATTTGAAACGATTGTCTAGGTGGCATTGTTACTTAGAAAAAAGTAACACCAAACATTATTTGCATGTAATCATAAGGGATGGTTCTATTTAAACATGAAAAACTATGTAGCCTCTTGTTTGTAGGTTGCGCCACAGAACACAATCCACAAACAAGGCTTTACAAGGTATCCCAACTACTCTGCAGAATTCTGGATTCCCCTAAGACTCTTTAATCTAGGGCTCTGATACCAAGCTTGTCACAATCTTGTCCTTGGTCGTGACTGACACGAAGACTCAATGGAGGTAATCCATCAAGCCCACGTAAGCCTCATACGTCACTTTTATCACTTGGCTCATCATTTGGAACTTTAAATACTCCCACAACATTTCATAAGTCATAATTTATAACGTAAAATTTCACTTTTATACATAAGGCAGGGTCTTATGCAATAAAATTTACCGTTACTTATAATTGGCATTACCTAAACAATTTCTAAGTCTACCACCTTGTGGCTATCTTGCCTCACACTAGGCATTTACAACTAACTCACAATCCAAGTATACGTATACATATAAACAAGGTCAAATGACCAACATCTAATCAAAACAATTTACTAACTACCAGCTACCAGCGGAGTGACTTAGGTGCCGAAGATATTATTGAATGCCATGGTCATTGAACCTACCTAAATAGGCACGCAGATCCCTCGAGTGTCTATGACTTAAGTGGCCTTAGATCTACAAAACATGAATTTGAAATGGTGAGTACAATCACTTAGTGAAGGATACAAAGGGGAACAAGCAATAAAAAGGAATAGATTTCAAATCAATGCACATTTGGTTGAAATCATGCACATTTTCCTACGCAAATCTGTGATGCATTTAGGTCTTACTTGTAAAAATATACATAAGCAATACATAAAGCAGTAGCAGTAGCATAATAGAATGCATACATAACTTTCTTTAGTGGTATTTTCTGCCTTATCGAGCCTAATGCATATAGGGTACTTCGACCCTTACTCTAGTGGTATTTTTGCTCCACCGAGGCCATGCTCTTTAAGTACTCCGACACTTTACTCCAGTGGTGTTTTTGCCCCATCGAGGCTATGTTATGTGTTATGAGCCAACCTTGTATAGGGTTGTGACAGGGTAGAATTACATAGAAGATTATGTTTTTTGTACCTACAAGGGAGATGTCCCCCTTTTAAACATTGTAATGCCATTTGGTGACAATTCAAAAAATACTTGTTAAGTCGTTAGAGGAAAGACCTTTTAGGAAGGGAATGTCCCCATCTCACACATTGTAATGGCTATTGGTGAAATACTTGTAAATCCTCGAAAACTCTTTATAGAAGGTGAGTAATCGGTGGATTGTTGGGCTGCCTCATTGGTAAATATATGTTTGTAGTGAATCATCTAGGGCTACCCCTATGGCCTGATGATGGCGTGTCTTGGTCCCTTTGTACTCATTTTCATATTAATAAAATATTTTTCTTTATGTGGCTTCAGTGGTTGCGTATATAGCATTCGGTATACCTTATGATTTCGATATACATTGCCTTAATCTAATTTGTGGCTATTGTTGATGTTTGTTTAGATTTAAACAAGTTATTGGTCGGCTTGCATAAAAGCGTTCACTCAAGCGTTGCAAAGACTATCGCATACTTAAGCGAAGAAGAGTAGTTCGTGATAGTTGGTATCAAAGTCGACTTTGGGTACTAGCGATGTGTCACTGAGGATAGTGAGCCTTTGTTGAAGTGGGAGAGTGTAAAACCCGACCCTATAAACACATGTCATGACATACATGCACTGAGTAGCATGTTATTATGCTAGGAAAGCACCTAAGAATAGATGAAACCCGGTATCGTACCTAACGGTACACTTGAGTTGATTTAACCTTGAACTAGTTCAAATAGGAATCGTAGGATGAAATTTAATATTTTATAGTCAAGGAATGACTAAAAATGATTGTTCGGAGTTCGAGGGTTCATTAGGGGTAAAATTGAAAATTTTGATGTTCAGGGGTAAAATCGTCATTTTGCCACCTAAGATAATAATTTGATAATGGAGTGAAATTTTTGACCAAGATTAACTATTTGGAGTATAATTTAATGATAGGAAGTGAAAAAGTTTAATTCTGGTGATTTCTGGAGTGTAGGGGCAAAATCGTAATTTTACCACTAGTGGACAAATTTTGAGATTTTGAGAGAATTTAGATCAAATTTGACAAATTGGAGAATGGTATGAGTATAAGGGATGAAAAATATGTCTATGGGCAATTTTTTAGTTTTTGAGGCAAAAATGTAATTTTTGACTTTTATAGGGGCAAAAGTGTAAATTTCAAAAATTACTCCACCGAGACTTTGGATAAGTCTGAGAATTTTATTTAAGCTATGGATATGTGGGACAAGTGTATGGTGAAAATTTGGAAACAAATGGATGAAATTTTAAAAATGAGTCAATGGGAAAGTGACACGTGGTATTTTATTAATGATATAATATTATTTTAATAAAAAGTCAGCCCATTTAAACCCCATTTTAAGTGCTGGCTGGCCATAAGGGAGAACAAGAGAGAAAATAGAGAGGAAAGGAAGAAAAAAAGAAAAACCAAAGAGAAACAAGAAAATTCAAAGAGGAATTCACGTTTTTTGCCCCTTTACGCGTCTAACGGTAAGATTTTTCGACTTTAGCTTGATTTCTACCTTTCTTATGCCTTTGTTTCCATTTAGCATGCTTGAGGAGAGAGATCTAAAAGTAACATCAAGGGCTGGACGAAATTCTAGGGGAGAGATTTTGAAATTTTTAGGTATTGATTTTTAGTTAAATTGGTAGTTTTAGTTAGTTAAATGTGTTTAGAAATTAAATTGGGCAAGAAAGCATTAAATTTTCACAATACCCACCCTTGGCCGAATCTGCAATGAGGTACAATGATGATAATCTGATTTTTATTCTAAGAGAAATGAAGAGAAAATGATGAAAAATGGTTAAATGTGATAGAAAAACAAAGTGGAAAATTAACCGAGTTAATGTCCCATTTTTGGCCGAATTTTCCAAGGAAGAGAGTGAGCTGATTTTAGTGATTTTAGAGGAATATTGGCTGATAATTAATGGTTAGAAATGTTGGAGAGAGAATGGGACAATTTAGAGCTAAAATGGAGCGCGTTAGCAATTTATCGGGTAAAGTGCCAAAAATAGGTTAATACCGCGTTTAAGCCATTTTTGGCTATTTCATTTCATACCATGCATTAGTCTAGGATTTAAGTCAAATATATAGTGATTTAGCATTAATGTGATGAATTGAGTAAATTTGTGCAATGTGTCTAGGAGGAGAGCTTTCCGGTAAAGGCAAAGAAATCGTACTCGACGAGTAGTTATCGGGGCACCTAAAAAGCAATTAGTTTGTACAAACGGTGAGTAAACCTATTATTATTGTGAATTATCTAGAGTTATTTTAAAAATGCTCTTTATGTATTTTATGAAACGAAAATGAGATTAAAACAGGATTTTTGATGTTTTAGAAATAAATGTGACAAAAAAATATATTGTGTTGATTATGAAATTGAGTAATTGGAGGCTATTAACTGTCTTGAAAATTATATATTTTCCTATGAATGACTTATGAGATATGAGTATATGTGGCTATATTTTGTAAGTGTATTGGGAAATTTATGTAAGCTGTTTTTACTATGCAGGCTGGATAAATAAATAAAAGCCACGTTATACTGTCGAAATTTTATTAAAATTGGTGGGTTAGTCACTGCAGTGACAAGTTTTCGTGGATTGCCTATTAGAGGGGCACGGTAAACCCGATTATATAGTTACTCCGGTTGTAGAGGCGAGGAGGGTAACTCCTGGGATAGTATTAGAGCTCACTTCACGTCGAATCCCCACGTGAATGTGTAACTCGACTAACGCCAAGGAACGGCTTGTTTTAAAAATAAAAATGTGTTTCACATGTAAATGTTATAACAACCTTGGTGGACTCGGTTAGATGCCTCGGCCAAGATATCTGCGAGGATTAGTTTTGGCTTGAGCCTTGTTTTTAATAAAAAACATAAGCCTTAACAACTGTTTTGGTAAATTACAAATATTTTATTGTTTAAGAAATAAATTGAAAACATTATGAAATGGTTCGTAATTTGTTGTTTAAACTTGCCTCCATTTTACTCGCCTTTAGATATTTATGGTAATGTCTGTTTACTAATTGGGATTGCAAAATCTCACCCACCTCCTTTCCAAACATTTCAGGTCTGTGGTAGCTTGTAGATACCCTATTTTGTCGAGGATTTCAGTTGACATCTCTACCACACAGACAGTAGGTTTCTAGCACCAACACTGGGTGTATTTTGGGCCACTTGTCATTGTAACCATTATTGTACATTATAACTTTGTAAATTTTTGTATGTGTGAATTTATTTTACTTACACGTTACAAAAGATTTCTTACACGTGTTTCTATAAATATTGTTTTATATAAAAAATGCTATATTTTAATCAATATTTTGAATAGTGATATTTATCTATAAATCCTTTCAAAATATTTTTGTCTTTTGATTTACTTGAGCAGGAAACTACTGAAAATTGTTTAAAATGGAATGTTTAAAAACGATTGCTCACAGAAAAGGCAAGAAACTGATATGTAAGCCTTGCGGGTTCTGATTGGCATTTCGGGTAATGAGTGTCAATTGGGACGTCGTGGCTATTGTCATGG
Source organism: Theobroma cacao (assembly GCF_053813885.1). Taxonomy (NCBI): domain Eukaryota; kingdom Viridiplantae; phylum Streptophyta; class Magnoliopsida; order Malvales; family Malvaceae; genus Theobroma; species Theobroma cacao. Next base: position 12,459,235 of record NC_142646.1, read on the forward strand.
GCCCGAGGGAGGTTTCGGGTTGTGACAGAGAGGATGTCACAATCCTTATGTGGATGTGAATCCCACATCGTCAAGATAATGCTCCCAGTGAGTAGAGTCATGAAGTCCCACATCGAAGGGAAACTCTTAGCGGGGAGTAAGAGAGGATGTCATGGTCTTAGAGAGGGGAGCCATGAATCCCACATCGGTTATGTACTAGAGTGATACTTAGGCATTTGAGGATTCACACCACCTTCAACCTGTGAGGTGCCTTTTATGAGACTAAACCGTGAAGCCAACGAGTCATAACGGATAATGCCTCACAAGGGTTAGTGTGGACCATGACACTATGTTTCACACACATAACAACACCATTACATTATTATTCACATCAAACATAACATGACAACTAGTCACAAATCATTCTTATCTCAGTACATATAATCATATACATATAAACATCTTACCTTAACCTAGGGCTCATATAACATCTTAGAAATTAGCTTGCTCCCATGCATTTATTTTTCTATAAAAAACCTCTATAGTATAATATACTCAAACCTCATTTCATGTATTTCCAAAACCATTTGTATGCAATATCCACTCACTTGAAAATTACTTATACCATGGTTCAGCTAGCATAGTTGATTAAACCTTTGTTCACAAGATTTGGTGCTCCAAAAGTAGTCTTAACTTAGCTTGCTTCTCCCTTTTCTCAACTAACTTCTTTTCTCGGTAAGCCTCATTTACCAAATCAGTACTATAAATATCTTATCAGCTAATTTCCAGCTGAACAGATCCTAGAAAAGCTTACTCAATTGAATTCAAACTTAATCATTGAATTGAAAATCCACAAGAGCTCTAAATATAATTATTCAAGCTTCCTTAATGGTTAAATCAAAGCCAACAAAATCTCCAAAATCCTCAAACTTGGAGAGGATAAACAATTGCTGAAACATAACCAAAACAAGCATTACAATAGGTTAAACTTAACCTCAAGCTGCTAGAAAGCTTTACCTTGCCTTGGGTACCAATTTCTTATCTCTTATTTGAAGATTCTGATGCATAAAGACTAAGGAGAACTTGGAGAACATTTGGCCAAGAAAGAAATAAAGAATGCTTCAAAACAAAGGCTGGGTGGAAAAGCCAAAGTTACTACTACCTTTGTTTTCAGAATAAAACCAAATGGACGTGAATACCAAAAGAAAAAAAATAATTAAGGCCATTGGGTAACAACCCCCCACTTAGGCGTGAATAACAAGGTGGAGGAGGCATCTTGGTGGACATGTTGGTTTAATTGCCCATTAGTCCTTGCCTTTACATCTTTTCATGTTATTCACCTCCTTCCTTTTTTTTCTTTTTAATTTGGTCCCTTAATTTTTTTTTTCTTTTCAATTTAGTCCTTCAATGTTTTTTTTTTTTAAATTAGTCCTTTTCCCAAAGTAGAGGTCCAAGATATGCACAACAACTTAAAGATATTGAGTATTATCCTTGGAAACTATAGCCCACAGGCTCAAGGATTCTGTTTATTTTCATTTGAAGCTTAAAATCACAAACTCAAGGATTCTGCTTATTATTCATGGAAGCTTAAAATCATATACTCAAAGATTCTATTTATTATCCTTGGAAACTCACATAATGCCTAATTAGTCTTGCTTCAACACAAATCTTGTTCCTTTTTCTCTTAATTCCCTTTTCCCACAAGGCTCAGCCTTGAACATCACCATTATCACATTCATTCTAATCTCATTAACCTGATTCAATCCAACATAGCATTCAAACATATTCAATAAATCATGATCACTTCATTCATTCTTTATTTCCTTTACTATATGTGTATATATACATATCTTAGTAAACCAATTTCAATCTTAACCTTAAATGCTTATACACTACACAAGAAACCACCTTATCTATTCCACAAAAACATTTATCTCAAAACAGTCGTCTATATTGAAATCCAAACCACATGACTTGTAGCTCCGCTAACATGCCCTTCAGTATACAATTAGAAACCAATTCCCATCAATATATCCACATCTTGCCATGCATATTCATATATATTCAGATTCATAACTATGTACATGGATGTAATCTCATATCAATCTTAAACACATCACTATATATATCAAGGCATAACTAATGCCCTATCAAGTGTTTGGACATTTGATTTCAATCAAGCTAAGTCCTACAATAGGCTGTTTACCTTATAATGCCTGCAAACTCCCATCATACATCTATTTATATCAACATCAATTGTGCATATATTTGCATTTCCCATCATGTGCCGTAATGACCAACAATATACCTTAGCTCATTTTGTTATACATAAGCATACATTTTCACAAATTCACATATGATCATCTAATCTCAACCACCATGGCATTAAACATGTTTATAGCTTTCAAGCTCATATCACACAATTTCTTTTGCACCGATTCAAGTGCACGCGTTACATCATTTTATGTACTCATAAGATTGCATACTTGAATCACATTCTACAATAACAATTCATGACATATATGGATAGCTAAAATAACTTAGCAATCACATGCACATCAATTTACCTAACTCAGTAGGCAAGTATAATTTTATAGGTTATAGTTCGTATACATAAGTCAGGGTGTTACAAAGTAAATATTTTATGTATTATATTTAGTATTATAACTTGTGATATGTGCTCATTGATAAAATAATATTCAAGTGGATCATGTTTATATTAATTTTATATAAGTTTGCCCTTAGGAATTTATTATACTGGTATTATCTTTTGATTTGTCACTTCAACTCCAAATCAAGATCAAAGATATCAATCAAATAGATAAAAAATAATTAAAAATAAATCCCACCAAATCTTATTGTGTTAATGCTACACCTTGTAATATTATATGACAAATTTCCATTATCAACTAATCAATAAACAACATGAGAAAATTGGCATTATCGTTGCCAAGTTGAACATAGCAAAATTTCAATCTATTTATTTGGTTACTATTTTTATTATTTTCATGTTTGTCTAAATCTCATGGTGGGGTTTTTTCGTTTTATGGTTCATCATGACTAGGCTATATTATTAATTAGGGTAAACTCCACATAGACCCCCTGTGGTTTGATATTTTCTCACATAATACCATGAGCTTTTTTTTCCCAAATGAAACCTTGTGCTTTATAAATGTTCCCATAAGGCTAACGATGTTAAATTTTCAATATAAAGACAATAAAATCCTTATATTTAAAAGTCTTATTTCTTGCATTAATTTAACCCTAAATTGCTAATATTTTTTCACGCTATATTCTAAATAGAGAATCCATAAAAAAAATTGCTATAAGAAGATGAATGCTAGCCATTACTTTCGTCAAAATTCTTAGCGGACATGTATTTTTTTTTATAATTGGGGGAGGGGGGATTCGAACCTTGCTCTTTAGGCAGGGAGATCATGCACCAACCAATGAGCCAAATGCATTAATTTAACCATGTATATTTGGCCTTAACCATTGATAACTCTATTATATAGAGTTATCTTATGCATCTTTGGAACCTAAAATTGAGCTAAGTCCTCTGGTTTTAGGTAATCCATAGGTAATTTTATGCTTAGTAGTAGTAATTTAATTTATGTCATGGCATTTATCATTTATGCAATTTCAATGAATTTCTTGTTAAAATTCCTCATTTCAGTCTCTAATTAATTGATTTTTTGATATTAAAAGATGTGCAAGGACTTGGAACTCAAATGGCAAAGGATGGTGCAAGTAGCTTAAGAAAGGCCTCCGAACATGCTGTAATATTTTGAGCATAACCGAGCTACAGAGCTCCAATCGATATGATTCTTGAACCTACAGAAAGCTAAGAGGAAGAGATACAACTTTGATGTTTAGTACTTTACCTAGTTCAAAAGGAATTATGGTAAAAAATGTAGAGAAATTTGACTAACTGCAATAAACTATAGTCAGTGTTGATAGAAGCTTAGGCACCTAGGCGCCCAGCTCTCAACGCCTAGGCACCGAATGCACTATCCAGCATGTTAAAACAAGCCACAAAACAGAACCTTGGGTGCCTAGGTGCTGACACATAATTTTGCACATTTTTGGCCATTGGATTTTACATCAAATGGCCATCAAAATAGGTATAAATAGAATCATTTTTTAGGGTTGAAGTAGAACATCTTGAGGAGCAACTTTAGAGGCAAAAAGGAGCTTTCCACAAGGAGAATAGAAGAGTAAAAATCTTGAAGAAAAGCTTGACAAAGCTGCACCAAAAGAGCTTTCTCTCACTAGTTTTATTTTTCTCTTTCTAAATCTCCTTGTATAAATGCTTAATTTTGCTGAAATTTTATTATAGACTATTGAAATGTTAAGCTAAACTTTCTTTTCTAGGATTATGGTGGATATTAATGTATAGTTTGGATGCTTGATTGACAATTATTTGTTTTTATGGAATATTTAGTGTTTATTTAAAATTGCACTTATTTCCCATTTTATTGACTGATCACCAACAGGATGTTTATGTTTTAGATACTACTTGACAAAGTTAGTCTAAAAAGACCATGGTTTGGGTATTATATGATCATTGCAATTATGAATTAATTGGGTGATTGGTTAATAGGGCAAACATACATCTATTAACCATATATAGTCACTTTATAGGACCTATACTTAAAGAACTTAGCTTAATTAATTAGCTATAGACATATAGATAATTAAATTAAATTAGGCCATTGTACGATATCTCGACAAAGAATTATACATGTTTAAGGATCCTAAGTTAGTATTAGTTTTCCATAAAAGTAGGTAATTAGTCAGTCTTAAGTCCAAATGAAGCATTAATTGAAACCATAATTTTAGGTACTTTCCCACTGTTCTTCAACTTAATTTACTTGCAATTTTTTTAGCTTAGTTCACTAGTTTAGCCTTGCTACTTTAATTTTGGTTTTCAATTAATTTCCAAACTAGATTTCCTTGGATAAGATTAGATTGCCCAATTTTAGTAATTAGCAAGAATTTAGATATAATTCCCTGTAGAGACGATAACTCACTCACTACTATATTGCTTGTTGACCATGTGCACTTGCATGATGTTTTGCTAATTTGATAAAACTTTTAAAGCAAATTGTCTTGATAAATTAGCAAGCAACAATCATTCCAACTTAAATGACTAAATATCCCACTTGTCTTCGCCTGCTCAATGAACAAAGTATCCCACTAGCCTTAACCATTCCTTTTCATACTTGTTTCTTGTTATTCATTTCTAGTATGTGGGCAGGCATTTTATATCAGATTTAGGTTGAAGGATGAGGGCAAATTTTTGTAAAAAGGGTTTGAAAGTTGAGTGAAAAATTAGTTTGATCAAATTGTTCAATGTGAGGATTGCACTAATATAATAAGAGTAATTTAATTCCTATGTTTTATGGTTCAAACAAAATATTGTCAATTGCGATCGACTGAGGTAGAAGTGCACAACTCATGTCCGAGTTCCATGGTAGGAAAAAAAAGTCAGGTGTGGTGTTTTTGTGGACTCCTAGTGTCAATATTTTTGGTTTCTAGACTATGCTAGACTCACCATTTGTGTTTGCACACCAAAAAATTACAAATTATGATGCAGATATATAGCTATAAGAGATTCCCACAAGATCATTTTGGCTTGAATTTGACAAAGAAAACACTCTGTTTTTTGTTTGGACAGTGAGAAAGTGAGGAAAGACAAGAAGAGAAAAGAAAGAAACCCAAACAAATGCCTAATTTTTTTAATTAAATAATAATAAAAATTTAAACACAAAGGTTCTTCTTATCTTTTTATAAAAAAACTAATTGAAAATTTAACACCATTACTACCTTTTGGAAAATAAATAGAACATAAGGTTTTATATGGGAAAAAATAACCTCAGGGTGCTATGTGAGAAAAGATCATATTACAAGGAGTCTATGTGGAGTTTACCCTATTAATTATTAAGGGAGGATATTGTGTTCTCTTGACTAAAATTTTGTTGATTTATTTATGAAAATTTAAAAAAATTTTTATCGTTATTACATTTAATCAAACTCTTATAGTTTTATTTTAAGTCAAATAAGGTTTTATAACTAACGAATGATTAATTGTCATTAACCAAACTATCATTTGTCTTTTTATGTCACATGGTGTTGAAATGGCATGCTAATATACCATAGTAGCTGTTGAAATGGCATGCTTATATGGCATGATGACATGGTCACGTGACATTTTCACCTTCCACATCAATGTCACGCGGTATAAAAATGAGAAGTCGTATTTTGATTAATGATGGTTATAACCATTAGTTATAAGTGCTTATTTGGTCTAAAATAAAAATATAAGGTTTGATTGAAAGTAATAGAATCTAAAATAAAAATATAAGGTTTGATTGAAAGTAATAGAAAAATAAGTACTTACTTAAATTTTCTTAAATAATTCAAGATTTTTTAAAAATATATATGCCTAAACATCTCAATTTTTGGTGAAGATAAAACTCTAGTACAGTACAACCATTTCAAAATTTTCACTAATTGCAAATTAGTCGGGAAAAAGTATTTATATTGAAAAATAGGATTAATTTATAAAATATAATGTGTTTAATTTAAAATATACTAAACTGATAACTTTAATAGCTTGAAAATGATTGGAGTTTTAACATGACAAAAATGATTAAAATTTTTTGTCTATGTGATACTTGAATAGCTTGAGTGATTCTTGCATGCTTTTGATGTGTTTTGATGTTTCTTTACTCGATTGACATTTGAACTTGTATTTGAAGTTGTTTTGTGAAAGGAACAATCTTTTATACACTTTGAATCTCAAGTTCAAGTAAGAGGAATCAATTGTTGAAAAGGAAACATCAATTCTTGCAAGATGGAATACTTAGACAAGTTTCTGAAAGCCCAAGAATCCATTCCAAATAGTCAAGAAGTCGATTCTCGCAAGTCTGGGTAGAAAAATAAGCACAAAGAATCAATTCTTGGAAAAACGGATGTTGATTCATGAAGCAAGAAGAACTGATATCTAGAAAGGCAAGAATCAATTTTCAAACAAGAAGAATTGATATCTGGAGAGGCAAGAATAGATTCTCAAACAAGAAAAACTAATATCTCAAGAATGAAGAATCAATTTTCATAAAGCAAAAAGCTCTAGACCAAAGAAGAATTGATATATGAAGAATAAAAAATCAATTCTCAGACTCCAAAAGTAGCCGTTAGACATAAAAAAGACAAGAAAAACAACTAGTTTCTTCATCATCC